>NW_004797632.1:471730-481504 GCF_000002075.1 Aplysia californica | reverse complement strand
CCCCCCCCCCCCTCCTCCTCCTCCTCCTCCTCCTCTTCCGCCTAGAACAAACCCCACGGGCACAAGGAAGGGTACCATGTGCAGTGTGTCTTCCTGACCGCCCTAGCTAATATTGGTGGGATTTTTTAAAGCGTCGGAAATAAAAGTTGATTACGGAAACGCTAACTTTGGGGGAATCTGCGGCAATTGAAGCATGTCTTTGGAATTTTAAAAAAATATTTTTGGCTTGCGACATGCTAATCTTCTTTTTCTTCTTCAAGTGCCAGATCTGTAACCAACATTCATTTCTCTGCTTGGATCCTTTAAAATATGATATGATATTATCTTGCTTTTTCCAGGCACCCATCCGTACAATCTCTCTTAGAAGTGTCCAATGAAGAATGGGTAGCAATCAGTGCATATTGCCAATTGAATTCAGTGTGCCAGAATTGTCTGGACCCGACTCATTTCGAGGAATCTTGTCATGTTGGCAATGTGCATGGGTATAAAACAAAGGAGTTCTGTAAAAGTCGATGTATAGTGGAAGAAAAACCACCTGTACCCAAGGTGTGCAGCATATTGGATTTACGACTGGGTAAACCATGGAAGTTTTTAGTAACCCAATGTCCGCTCATTTGGCGTCACTCTGGGCTGCCTGAGTTCTGTGTTGGAAGAAAGAGAAACACGCCGACGCAACTTTTGTGCTGAGACAAGTAAGACGGGAAGACAGAAATATGATAAAATGTGAAATCATCATAATCATCATCAATGCCTTTCACCCCTGGCAGGGTATAGACCACATACAAGCTCCTTCCTTTTATCTCTGTCCTGAGCCATCATTCCAAGCTCGTTCCAAGTGAGCTTCATCTCTCTCATGTCCCTTTCCACGTATCTCATCCATGTTTCCCGTGGCCTACCCCTGCCTTGTGCTCCTTGTGGGTTCCACGTGGGTTCCATGTGATATAGCATAGGTTTAATGCCTTTATCACCACTGTTAGTCACTGTTGGGTTAACTACAGGGTGGGACCTTCGAGTCATCTATCTCCGAAAGTACTGGGCCAGTAAATTCGTGTAAAGTGTCTTTCCCAAGGACACAACGGCAGGCCAATTTTTTACTCGAACCCTCGAATCAACAATCTTACTATTACTATTCCGGTAGCCTAACCACTAGGTTACCGACGCAATTCCCGAGAGAAATAAGGAGAGATAAAGCAAGTACAACCCACCAATGGTGCCCGCCAACATCTACCTACCTGGGCTATAAAGGCAGGCCACAGTAGTTCGAGTCTACAAAATAACACTACAGTTGTGCCTCGTCATATCGTGGTTCACATTTAACAGACTCGTGCATCGCGGTGTATTCTAGCCCAACATAGGAAGACCCGGGAGGATCTATTGACACAATTCTGGCCGGGACACGAGCGATCACAAAAATTACAGGGTACAAATGTTTTACTTTTAAAGAACACAATTGGTCTCTCACACCCCAAGGTCTTACACGAGCATGGGAGAGAATTTTTTTTCTAAAAGCTAGAAACGGTTTATAAATGCGTAAAACTTATTCTGATGAATATTGTTTCTACTTCGCGGATTTTCAAACTCCGTGGGAGGTCCTACAACATAACGCCTCTCGAAAAAAAAGAAGCTATATCGAACTTGAGTTCTATATGTAGTTTTGATGGCCCTTCACAATCAGTAACGGGTAGACAACAAATAAATGACAAATCTGATCTCTTTACTCTTTAATGGTTGTAGAGGACACACACAGTGTTTGATGAGCAGCAGGCAGGGGGCAGTGTTGCGGCACTCTTAGAACCATTCTACACAAATCTGAAAAAAGACATAATTTGCACATCTCATCGTATGCACGCTGTTGCATAGAAGTTTCAGATAAAGGAAAAAGAAAGAGAATTTAAAGAATATGTTTAAATCACAAAGTTATGCTTCTTTTTAAAAGTAACCCACAAGGAGCCCACAAACAGCCCGTCTTCAAGCGTTTATAATCATTGTCGTAGAGGAAGAGCGCGAGTCCTCATAAAGTTAATTAATGCATTTCCTTGGAATAAAGCGCATGGAGCGTCGTTTCTCATTCACTAGATATACACAATCGACTCAATAATTTCGATCATTTTTAGAACAGGCTGCCTCGACATAGCCTCTCACTGCTGACCTCGGTCTTAAGGGGGACTCATCCAACATAACAGATAGAGACACTTTTTAAAAAAATACTTAACTTCCCTAATCTGGAATCGAACCTACGCTTCCTGGTACAATAGCTAAGAGCTTAGCCATGACACCACACAACATGCTTTCCACTTACTAAAGTGGACTATAATTTTTTAGACTATTAGCTACCCTAGAATTACAAATTTTCATCTGCTTAGTACCTAGGTTTTTTTAAATTGACGTTTAAATGTTTGAGTTTTACAACATGCCACGCTTTTTAAAATGTCATTCTCTTAATATCTTGATAGCAACTGCGAATAATCGTACAATGTTTACAGTCAAGATAGAACAATCGGTTTCTGACCCCATTGTCTTAGTAACTCAAAACGGCCAAAAGAACTTTGTAAATCTTAGGTAACGTACTGTCATGTCATTTACCATTCAGACGTAACTGCCGCACTACGCCTACTTCTCTGTTAGTTGCGTGATCCCTACAAAGACCAACAGTTTAAGATTTGTTCAGACAAAAGTTGCAATCACCAGCAAACCCCACGCTTCTGTTCTCCAAAGTGTACCTACAAATACAGCGTCCCCACACTTGTTCTCCAAAGTGTACCTACAAATACAGCGTCCCCACACTTGTTCTCCAAAGTGTACCTACAAATACAGCGTCCCCACACTTGTTCTCCAAAGTGTACCTACAAATACAGCGTCCCCACACTTGTTCTCCAAAGTGTACCTACAAATACAGCGTCCCCACATTACTGTTCAGCAGGAAATTTGCGAAATATTTCGCCCTTGGCTGCTCTTGACTCTGACAGACAAAAGAGGATTTCAAGTCAGGCCGAAAAAGGCGGAGGCGACGGGAAATGGAGGGGTGGGGGGGGGGCAGTATGAAGAGGAGGGGAGGGACGGAGTAGATGCTGTAGGTGTGAACGTCGGGTCTCCCTCCTCCCCCCTCCCCCCCAACCCATCCCACACCCATCCTCCACCATGTGGAGACAAAAGAATGCTGAATCAGCGAAGGTTCGCCGGTCAGACAAAGGGGACTGTAGAATAACCCCGAGATCTTTGTGCACTTGTGTGGTCTGAGAATGGAAAGTTCGTTACAAAACTAGGTTCTCTTCATTAGATCTTTCACAGAATATCCACTAGAAAGAACAGAGCAAATTTTTAACATTTTAATTAAGAAAAAATATTTTTTTTAAAAATTAAATACACCAATAATCTTTTCCTAATTTTAAGACAAGGCAAGTTTGCATTAATTTGAGAAACAATAGTTCTCATCTAGCAATGGACATGCAACTTTTTCCCTTTGGCCCTGTTGATTTACGGATTTTGAATTCTTGTTAGCATCGGCCGTCAGCCAAATTTGAAACACTTTTAAAAATGTTTTCGAATGAGATAAGATAAGATTAATCGTCATTGTCCAGGTACTACCACATTCTCTCTCTCTCTCTCTCTCTCTCTCTCTCTCTCTCTCTCTCTCTCTCTCTCTCTCTCTCTCTTTCTCTCTCTTTCTCTCTCTTTCTCACACACACACACACACACACGCACACACACACACACGCATATACAAACGCACACACTCACGCGTGCCACATAATTAACTATGCTTCTGCAAACATCTTCTCTACCACACTCATATACTCACACATAAAAACTACATAAGCTTACCCTCGCAAACAAACCCACGGTCACACTCATATATATCATGTAATAAGTGAAAAATTGTAAGTAATGATATCAATGCTTAAGCTTGACACATACTTTTAGTATTGTAACAGTATTCTAATAGTATTCCAATCTTCTTCAGTGTACGTTGTGAGCTGGTGCTCTGGTGTAGTTTGCTTCTTCTTTCATATCAAACATCTATCGTGACCGTGCTTATCTCCCCTTCTTCTTTTTTATGTTTGTTACTCTCTTGTAACACCTCAAATCGTCTGGCGCTCATATGACCTTATGCAGTTGCGAGAGCCGTAAAACCTCTTACTAAAACTATTTTTAAAAAAGAAATACATTGCCAGATGTAGCCTATTTCTGTCACTGAAAAATCTGAGTGCAGTAGGTGAGCTCATTTTTGGCCGCCACTGGTTAGGCAGAAATAGCCCAGCTATTGTCTTCCTTTTGGTGAAAAAATATCCATCTATGTAGAGCAGAAGTCGAAATATTTGCGACTGAAGGAGGTCAGGGTTGCTTGGTTTCGGAAGTAAAATTAGCGAGAAAATGGCCGCCAAAGTTGGTAACCTCCATAATTAAGAGTCTGTGGAAACTGACAATTTACATTTTTTATACCTTCCCAGGGAAAATCACCCCCCCCCCCCCCCCGAATTAAAAAAAAAACCAAATTGCCCATCTGCCAAAAAAATTCAAATTGCTTTGATTTCATTATGTTGACTAGCGCCTACCTCACCACGATGCCTTACGTGTTTTGTTTTTTTTACAATTAGGCCTGTCTCTTTATGATAAAACGAAAGGACTCAATTTCTCCGGGCTGACTGTATAGTAAGGATGCCTAAATTTGGAATCCCAGAGGCAGTATTGTCGCAGTATTGTGTCCTGAGCTGTCCACGGGGAGGCCTAAAGTTTGTGCACCAAAGAGCGCTACAATGATACCCCGAACATGTTTTTGAAGGGTTTCAACATTAATGGGAGAACTTATCTCCTGACAGACGCACTTGGAGAGCAGATATCGATTTGATTTTGTATTGAAGAAATAGGCTTTTCGGGTATAAAAGCATATCTACTGGACAGAAGGGATCTTTAAAGCGTTGGGGCAGCATTTTCATGCTCAATCAGGATTAAAATTGAAGTTGTGAGACTTGTCCATCCACATACATTTGCTTGTTCCACATTCTCTCTTCTTTCTTGGTAGTGACTTTCTGTGTGGTCTTTGTTTTTAGTTGAAGCTCAAAAAATGGTCTAGAAATAGCTTAACGTGTGCAGAAAGACGAATATATTTGGATGGGGGCAGCACAAAGTAATTTTGTCAAGGGGACTATAACAGTTGGATGGAATCGGTAACCTAATTGTATCTATATTGCCAAAAAGTGCGCGGCTCTCATAGTGCGCGGCTTAGATATTTTTACTCGAAAGTGTGCGGCTCTGATATTTTCCCAGCAGCAGTCACAGTGGGCAGCACGTCATAATGAGGCTTGGCGAATTAAAATGTTGAATCCAAGAGAGAAGCTTGCTCGCAGCGCAAGACCACAACTGGGAATGCCACTTTTAAATGCTCAAAATGTGGCGAACACTGCTATACCAGAATTTATTTCTAAGGCTGTAGCAGAAACCACATGCCATCTAAACCTTATTTCTTCTGTTTTGCTTATGAAACGTTCTATTCTGCAGGTGCTTTGGTCATTTTCGGACGAACTGTTGTTATTAGAGTGATTGACTGAAACTTTCTAGTTTGGTAAGATTTATTTTATGACATGCATCTGCTACTCAGTCTTTTATGATGCTATTATTGTAGTGCCCGTTCAAGAAATGAAAGTGAGAATTATTTTTTAAACTACTGTCGGTATTGTCCGTTGTCAAGGAGAAAAGTGGTTGTCTTAAACAGGTGGAAGTCTTGGGCAGTGTCGTTATAGTATGAAAAAGACCACAAGGAAGGTAGGGGTGGGGATTAGGAAGTGGTAGTTTGTACAGGTGTTTGTCTTGGATAGGTGCTCGTCAGAGCATGTACGACTATAATACGATATCAAAAGTATCAAAGTCTGTATAGGAGGTGTAGCTATTATCCTCACGCTCTCTGCCTCAGGTGTCAAACTCAAGGCCCGCAGGCTGCATCTGGCCGGGCTAACAATTATATCCGGCCCGCGAGAGAAGTTTTGATACCCGGTATTTCATCCTGAGAATCTCCATAACACAGAACTTAATCCATAACACAGAACTTTGTCCATAACACAGAACTTTATCCATAACACAGACCTTTGTCTATAACACAGAACTTTATCCATAACACAGAACTTCGTTCACAATACAGAACTTTGTCCATAATACAGAACCTTACTCAAAACATAGACACGATTATTGCCAAGAAAAAATGACACACATCCAGCTTTGACAAACTGGCATAAGAACATAAATGAGCTTGCCATGATTTGTAAAATTTGTTTATTTTAATTCTTACCATTGTATTTTTAAATTTTGTTAGTTTTCTACTATTTAAGTTTTAGCTGATTGCTTTTCTGGGAGTCAATGGAGTTTAGAACAAAGGAGGGAAAAGATTATCATCAATAAAAGAGTATAAAGCAGGCAGAACCAAGATGGTTAGGGGAGGAAGCACGATTAGAGAAAACGATAAAAGCAGGAAATTAAAATTTAAAAAACCGCACACTCTTACAAATAAGGAACATTCCCAAAACGTAAAGGTCAGAAAAAGAAGAACAGACGAGGAATGCAATCGAGCGAGTCGGCAGACGGAAGACAAAGAAAAAAAAATGGGAAGCAAAAATCTGGATGGGTTGACAGCCATTCAGTCACTTAATGGGACACAGCCTCCGAACACCCCCCCCCCCCCCAAACCACCCTCTTCCTCTCCATCCACCCCCCTACACACACACACACACACACACACACACACACACACGCACACACACCCTCACACACATACACACACACTTGCACTCACACACACACATACACACACACGCACATTTAAACACACATACATGCACACAGATAAACACACGTACACACACACACACGCACACACACACACACACACACACACTGAGGAATTGAACCCACGTTTTTTTCGTTCAAGAGCGAAGAACCTAACCATGGCAGCATAGACGCAACTGAGAAACACTTCTGTCTCCTTGGCTCAGCTTCCTACTTGCAATGCATAGACAAACAAGGAATAGAATTATAAATTGGACATCTACCACCAGACAGTAAAGGAGCGAGAGCATAAGGTCGCTTTTAAGGACAAGCGGGCTAATCCAGATTTAGGCGGTTTTCAGACATCTTGATCTACACCAAAAGTGGGCATTGCCCTACCTATGGGAGAAGTTTGGTTTTACTGGTGTGTATAGTTGTTTGGTTACTTAGAAAACTCTTTTTGCCTTTTAAACAAACTGAATAAGGGGGAAAAACCTTACCTTCGATTTCCTCAAAACAGCATTTTTCGAGATAACCCCCTTCAGCTTAAAACAACAAAAGCGACCCTATTATAACCAAAGATCAGCAGAAAACAGAGGAAGGGGCAGGCTCATGAGAAGATAGATACGAGAAGGGGTCAGAGAAAGATTAGTCAAGAACAACATAACCATGCAACAGGCGGCACAACAAACAAGAGAGAGACGTTTGCTCCTCCCATCGACATGGTAAGGTAAAAGCCCGGACAAAGTAAAAAGTAAAGTAAACATTGTCCTTTCGCTGCAGCTACTATTGGTGTTTCATTTTTTGTAATGTGGTAGTTTTTAATGAAGTTTTTGCTGTTGCATTTGCTTTTGTTCTTGTTGCTGATGATGTCATTACTCCTGTTGTGTTTGCTTTTGTAATTATTGTTATTGTGTTGCTTTTGTTGTTACCGGGGTTATTGTTGTTGCTGTTTTTACTACTACCGATAAAAATAGACGGTAACATAAATTATGACACTATAAGGGGGGGGGGGTGATGAGAAAGAGTGGGAGGGGGGAGGCAATTACAGCGAATTATAGGTGATTTCCAGGTTGAGAACCATAGATATGGGGTACATAGAAGCGGAACCAATAAATTGGCAAAAAGATATTATTAATCCGCATACAGGAAAAGGAGGTTAAAACAGCACCTGGACATGGATGGCAGATGCCTCTATAAATAAATCATTGATGGTCAGGTCAGTAGCTGAAGTTGTTGGTTTTGCTGCTGTTGTTTATGTCTTCGTTGTTGTTGTTGTTACTGACATTGAAGTTGCTGTCCCAGCTAAATTCATTTCTAGGGGCTGATTTGCTCTTCAACAGAAACTAATAGTAAAGGAAACATAAAAGAAAAAAAAAAGAAAGAAAGATAGCATACAGGACGCTGAGGATTAAAGACGAAATGAGACAAAAGGAGACAGTAAAGACAGGCATGAAGGTGTGTGTGGGTGAGTGTGAGGGGGTGGGTGTGGAAGAGAAGAGGCAGGCAAATAAGGAAAGAGAAGACATCGAATACGCCGTTCCAACCCCCTCCCCCCCTCCCTCTTAAAAAAAGAAAAATAGGGGTTGGGGTGGGGTGGGGGAATGAAAAAAAGACAGCAAAGCCGGAAGAAGATGAGGAATGCTATCAAGTGAGTCGGCAGACAAAAGACGAAAGAAGAACAAACTAAAAGAATAGAGAGAAAAAAATCTAGCGTCTGTGTGGTTTTGGTAAGTGTGGGCAGCGTCCGTCATTCATTCACTCAATGTGACAAAGCCTCCGACTCCTGAAAAGTCATTCATGAAGACAAACGCTTGAGCCCTGAGAGCAAATAGCACAGACGTGTAGCCAGGCCCGGCACCGCAAAAACGCCGCGCGTCTGACCTTTTCACAGTGACGTCAGAGCGCGCTCAAGGTCGTACCTTGTCTGAGGTGCTGTACATTTTACCAGGATGTTTTCAATCTAAAGGCCTGGCTTAGCATTTTTTTTTAAATTTGGCCACACGTCAACCAACCTGGTGGAGATATAACGTCATCGTGGTTGTGATAAATAAAGCGATTGTCGCTTTCACTTGTCAACACACGTAAGAGAAAAAGACAATCACAAATATTTCTGTAGAAATTATCCAAGAAGATCATCCACTGTCCTCCAGAGAAGTTGTTGTCCTAGGCAGGTGGGCATCTAGGACAGTGCCATTATAACATAGAAAATATGCTAAAGCCAGGATGGAAATGAGATGAGGTTGTTTGTACAGGGGATTGTCTTGGACAGGTGACTGTAAGGGCTGGTTGGATAGTGATTTGAATCCTGAAAATCAGTAAACATGTTGAAGATAAATAACAGCTACAAAAATGTGGTGTCTTAGAGGACTTGAGAATGCCGTGAACCGAAAAGAAATCCGACGAGGCAATACTGAAAGAGGCAGGCGAGGGACGTTCAATAATGGAAACAAGTGGAAGAGACAAATGCAGTTTCTGGGACAGTAGACGTAAGGCTTTAGACATCGTGTTCTCACGAGAAAGAGAGAAGAGAAAAGAGGTAGGGAGAGACAAAGAAGGACAAAATTCACAGAACTTGAACAGATGGGTAAGGGGAGAACACCGGGATCATGTCAATTTTTAGAGCAGCTGAGCGGGAGAAATGAGCTGCGATTAATGATCGCTGAAGTCAATTTCAGATTTGACACTTGAAGGATGAGACGGAGAAGGAGAAGGAGAAAAAGAAGGAGAAAGAGAAGGAGAAAGAGAAGGCGAAAGAGAAGAAGAAAGATTCAGAGATAGAGAAGGAGACTTAGAAGGAGACGGAGAAAAAGAAGGAGAAGGAGAAGGAGAAAGAGAAGGAGGAGAGGGAGAAGATGGCCAAATACCCTCATAAGTACACACACACACACATGCACACACACACGCACACAAACATACATACACACACACATCACTCACACACACACGCACACACAAACACAAACACATACTCACACACAACAGACACATAAATGCACACGTGTATCTCTCTATTCTCCC
>NW_004797632.1:468424-470670 GCF_000002075.1 Aplysia californica | reverse complement strand
TGGGGGTGGAAGGGGTGGGTGATGGAGGAGATGGGGAGTGGGGGAGGGAGGGGGTGGGTGATTATTGATATATAATTTGTGAGGCAGCGTGGTGGAATCAGGCTCTCGTCAATTTTGGGCATGTAGAGTTATTGGTATCATCTTAAAGCTTGTTGACTTGTCTTTATTTGATTGAGAAAAATATCCATTAATCTTGAATACAAGTTGATATATTTGCGAAAGAAGGAGGTGGGGGTCACCTGTTTTCAGGGGTAAAATTAGTGAGAAAATGGCCGTCAAAGATTAGTTATTTCCTTAGCTTAGGAGTCCGTGGTTACTGAAAATTTACATTTTTGTGCCTTTAATCAACGCTTTTCAGATAAATCCACTCAGAAATGGGTTCTTTAATGTGAATGAACGGTGCTGAGTTGTTTTTTTTAATTTGATAAAGATTCACAAAACTGCGGAAAAATGCAAGTTTCTTCACTTTGAATATTTTGACGAGAGCCTGATTCCACCACGCTACCTCACATTTACACTTGTACATTGTGTATGTATTAAGAGTGAGTGGAAGAAAAGGAAAGGGCCCGTAGTGGGAGGAAAAGTGGGTATGGAAAGGACATTGAGAAAGAGGGAGGGAGAGAATTAGAGAGAGAGAGAGAGAGAGAGAGAGAAAGAAAGAGAGAGAAAGAGTAGTATACCCTCTTACACACGTGTACGTACACACATACACACACACACAAACACGTGATATGTACATTTTGTCAGGTTTACTTCTCTTTTCATATTGAATTTTAACGAGGGTAATATATAATGAATTTTTTTTATGTATACCTGCATGTGGTTTTGCAGTCCTGTACAGCCAAGAAAAAATTTCCTTCTGGGATAATAAAGTGTCATCTTATCTTATCTTATCTTATCTTATACACCGTACACTTAAACACACACAAACACACATATACACCGTACACTTAAACACACACATACACACACACACGCAAGAACACACAAACAAACACACACACACACACACACACACACACACACACACACACACATACACACACGCGGCGTGCTCGTGGGCCGTACAGACACAGATGCCGAGTCAGCAGTTTAACCTGTCCTTCACTTTGTTTTTTTCTACTTGATTTCACCCATTCGTCAAGGTCATGGTAGCCTCCCGCAGACCATCAGAATTTTGTCAGTTATCACAAGCAAGGTCATCTGGCACTGGAAGATGATGATCACATGGTCATGGCTTTCTAGTCTTCTGAAAATTGATCGCAATTAATATATTACGCCCAGAAAGACGCAATACCAGCGTCTACGGTGTAATGGTAAGGATCTTTGCGTCATTTTCCCTCTACTTCTTTTGTACGTTTGTCTCTCTCTTGTGAACTGCTATTTCCGGGGTGCTTTGATAGTCGAAGCAGACTTTGTGCTGCTGAGGCTAGAGAGGTGAGCAGAGAAAGCCTGATGCCCAGTTCCGACTTCTCTGTTGACATCCACCCCTTGGCGCTCATATGACTTTACGCGGTTGCGAGCACCGTAAAAATCTTCTTAAAACAAACAAATAAGGTTCACGTTCGATTCCTGTGTGAAACTGGATACCAGCTAAGCTAAGGACGCTCCTTGTGTACGAAGACTATCCTTACTCTGTCACAATTTTTTTAAACGTTGACCAATTTCCTCAACTGAATTACTTTACTGAAAGCAAGCATGTTTACTTCACCTGTCTTCGTGGTCGAAGACAGTTTGCGTCGTCCGTTGTCAGGTTCGTCAGCTGTTGCTCGCAAATTTTTTTATTTTTTTTAAATTACAAAAACACAAAATGTCCATTCAAAGACTTCAGTTTTCTTAAATGGAAAGCCCTGGGTGGTTCATTTTTGCTCCAATAATAGAATAACGACAAATACAGCCATAAAAAGAAATAAATATTCTCGAATATTTTAAACTAGAGCAATATAGCTTTAAATATCGTCGCACTTTAACAAAATGTCCAATGCTGCTCCAATCACGAGTTAACGAAATACGTCATCTCGACAATTACCTGGGAATACCGGACAACAGGAAGGCCCAGTGGTCATTAGCGACAGTCCAGTGTGGCAGTCCAGGCTGTCCTTGAATCTTGAGTCACCCCAGGGGCAGTGTTGCGAGGTCAATGGGATTACTTCCGGCATCGCTCAGGCCTAGCTCAGGGGTAAAGGACCCCGCAGTATAGGCAGAGCACAGACAGGAGGGGTCTTTGGTCAGGTGAGGGAGGGGGG
>NW_004797632.1:463417-467995 GCF_000002075.1 Aplysia californica | reverse complement strand
ATAGATAGATAGATAGATAGATAGATAGATAGATAGATAGATAGATAGATAGATAGATAGATAGATAGATAGATAGATAGATTGACTGATAGATAGTTTTCGAATCTCATTGTCCTGTTGCATGGAGAACTGTGTTATGTCCAAACAGCCAGGCTTCTGGTGACCATCAAGCTCCAGTGACCTCTGTTTGCTGATTGGCTGTAGATGTCTTACTCCACCGTCGACGTAATAAGCATAATTTAGGAGGCGGGATGTTTGGACCCTTTCAGTAAAGTCTTACTAGGCCGAGTGGCTTATGGGAAGGAGGGGGAATTCCACACCCGGGGTAATTCCACACCCCCACTTACACTTACAGCCCTTAGAACCAACAGTCTGAAATCTGTTTGACATTCAGCTTTAATCATTTGCTTCTGTTTGCCATGTTTAATTTTTCAATTCAGCTTTGATTTCTTGTAGGTCTCTCTTTTTATTTTCATTGTGGCAAATGTGCTCATGTGGGTGTGGAATTGCCCCGCAATATGAAATTTTTAAAATTAGTTGAAAAATGGAAGTATGGAGATGGTGATATCGTAGAATTCATATCATGTTTTGTTTCCTAACTTATCAGACCCAAAGTAAAACTGTTGTGGAGGATGTGTCCTCTTTCTTCATTTAAAGTAGCTTTTATAACACTTGTCTCACAATCCAATTGAAAAGTATGGAGTGGAATTCCCCCATTTTACAATACACCATCTTAACAGACAGGCGGATGTACTCGATAACACATCTTCCGCATGCTGGGGACAAATTTGCGTCTTCTATTTGTTTGCCTCTCTGTTTACTTGTTTGTCTGTCCGTTTGCTTGAGTAAATAGAAGCATATTGACGGGATAGTGGCACTATAGTGTAGGGAAAAGTAAAAAAGACAGACAAAAACTATCAATGCGGGTGGGGGGGGGGAGAGAAAAGAAGTAGGACCTACCAGGGGCGCCTTAAAACCACAAACCATACGCTAGCTACCTTCCACGTAGAAGAAGCAGGTTATTACACTACAGGCATATCAGTATCTATGGTGTAGCGGTTAGACAGACCAATGATGTTGTGTAGCGGTTAGACTAAGTGGCGCCTGTGATGTAGCTGTTAGGCGATTCGTCATCGCATGCAGAACCCTTGAGCGTGGTGAGAAGTTGTATCCAGTATCTCTGTTTTTCTGCAGGGACATTGTATCACTCTCAGCCCGGGTTTTTCCCCGGCACTCAGTATGAGCCTGTTTTCTAAATTATCCAGATTGTGTCCATGGGGAAGTAGCATGTCTTCATTAGCAATGCGGACACCGGTTTTTAAACCAGCCAGCCAGGACTTGCGTTAAGATAAGATAAGATAAGATACATCTTATTGTCCAGATCCTGGCACATTGGTTTGGTGTTTCACCACGTGTACAAACACACACACGCACGCACACACACACACACACACACACACACACGCACACACGCGCACACACATGCACACACACAGACACACGTAGGCTTACGTTACGTTCTTTGAAAACAAAGCAAAAAGAAATTAGCTCCAGACAAGTTGGTGATTTTTAATTTTGACGTCTCTTTTAAACATTTTTTTACAATAATGATAATCATGTTAAAGGCATCTGTTGCGAATGACGTCACTGCCACCCAGGGGTGGCCTCGAGGAGAGGTAAGATCGCAGATGTGGGAACTAGTTAAGTAAGTTCCAATTGTAGGGTTATAGTTTACTGTTGTTAAGTTGCGTTTTAATAAAAAGAAGAAAAAGATCTGCAATAAGGTACGAGAGGCGCCTCGTATATAAGGCACCATGGGGGAAATGTGTCGCTCATCAAAATAATGAATGGGTATAGATTGACACATTTTGGCCCGTTGGGTAATTTGTATCGATGTTTTTGGAGAAAGGGGGGAACGGGGTGGGGGGGGGGCAACATCTTTTATGTCCTTTAAGAAATACAATTGGATGTAGATGTTGCTGAAAAAAACGTTGATTAAAGGGGGGAAAAGTACATTTTCCGTTTCCAAGGACACTATATTTTTTGGAAATCATCAAACTTCCGCAGTCATTTTCTCCCTAATTTTACAGCTGAAGCCAGGCGACACCCTTCTCATTCTGTCACAAACATCTCGACTTTTCATCAAGGTGGATGAGTATTTTGTTTCATCAGAACCCCCAAGGCAAATGAATAATATTAAAAGATTATTCCAAAAACGCCATGTGCCGAAAATAATTGAGAAACGCCTGATTCCTCCGGCTCGTGACTCATACTATAATTGCGCGTGTCATATTATTGTAGGGGGTTAGAGGGTAAATCTTTCAAGAGGTGGTCCTCTGACCCTCCCTGCCAGGGCCAGCCCAGGCTGAGAAGGATACAACATCCCAGCAGAAAGACCGAGCGAGATACTCGACAGAATTTCTCCCCACTCTGGGAATCGACCTCAGGCCTCTTGAGTGCGACACAAAACACCCAACCGCCACCCCACATACGTCGTCCATGAGCAAAGATTAAGAAACAAAACAATTAATTTGTAGAGAAAACCTCTTTTGACGTTTGTTTTATCTCACTGATTTAAAAAAATTATTTTCTTATATTTTGTTCTATTTTTTACATGGAGAACTGTCTGTTGTCCAGATGGTCAGAGGTTCAGATAGTCAGAGGTCCAGATGGTCAGAGGACTTAAGTTTCCAGACATACATGCCTAACCTCTGTGTCCTAACGACATTTAGAGCAGTGGACATTGAGTCCACTGGGTGTCTGGTTGTTGTCTGACAAGGGCGGACACGACGTATTGAGCCATACTGAAGAGCGGGGAGAAAAACCTCTGGAAACCTGGGGTGACTGATCTCCAGCCGAGGAATACATGGAGGCATTCCAACCAAGTGGAGTCAGGCGCTTGCCAGTTGTTATCATTAGTATTTTTAATTTTTGTATGTAAATTTATTGGAATAATCTAATAATCTGTTCATTTGTCTTGCTTTTGATGCAAAAATACTCACGTATTTTGAATAAAGGTCAAGATATTTGCGACTGAATGAGATGGATGTCGCCTGGTTTAGTGACGTATCGTGACTGTCCATGTCTGCTTCAGATCTCCCTCTTGATGAACGTGTCAGATATAGGATAAACATCGGCAATCATAAGATAAGATTAGATAAGATAAGATAAGTCAAGACAAGATAAGAGAAGATATAAGAGAAGAGAAGATATAAGAGAAGAGAAGAGACGGGAAGAGAAGAGAAGAGAAGTTTTATTAAACAATAAGAGACATTAGGATAGATTTGAAAGTACATCAACACACAAAGACTCAGCACCAACACTAAGCACACATATTACACTCACGCAAAATAATGACACAAAGACAACAATGCACAACTGACTCCCACAAGGGTCATACAAGAAGTGATCATGGTTCGCCGTGCATTTTCTCAGCTCATATTCTCTGTTTGGGTTGAAATGTAATTGTAAAATTTTAACTCGTGCTTTTGCCTGTTTATTGAATAACTAGGATATCTTCAGGTCAATAAATAGCAGGAAGGCAGCCAACAGGTTGTAGTTTCTCACCTTTTCTAGAGCACAATCTCTCTCTCTCTCTCTCTCTTACTCTCTCCTCTCTCCCTCCCTCTCTCTCTCCCCCTCCCTCTCTGTCTCCCCTATCCCCCCTCACTCTCCCTCTCCCTCTCCCCTCCCCATTCTCTGTGTCTTCCTTTCCTCTCTGAAGGATCACCCAGACAACAGTCTATTCTCGGAGAAACCTATCTACCTCCCAGGACTCTCCACAGCAGAAAGCAATAACGACCTTGTCACTAGCCCTTTATTACTGGCAAGTTGACGCACCTGTTGGGACAGAAAATGGACATGAAAAAAAGCAAATAGCGTGACCAAAAGATAACAAGGTAATAATAATATAATTTGCTTTTATTGAACAAAACAAGTAAAAACAATTCAAATTAGCAAAGGAAGAATTCCACGGCAGAGTGGTCGCTTTTATAAACAGGATGCGTCGCTAGATCTGTGGTGTTATGGAGCTCTGTAATGTGGAAGACCTTGGTTCGAATTCCCATTAAGTGTTATAGTAGGGTTTGAGCTGTGTGGGGAGTTCTTAACGTTCTTCCCCCTCCTCTTTTTCTCCCTCTTATTTCAAGCCTTTCGGAGATGATGTTGGACCTTACAGCGCATGTTGTGTCTCTTAGATGGCCTGGCAGTGTTGGAAGGGTGGGGGGGGGGGTAAACATTTTTGGTGCTGAGAGAAAAAACGAAAAATGTTATTGTGGCAGAACAGGAGCACACGCGGAGAAAGAGCGGGTGATTGGAGATCAAATCTACATTCTAACAATCTACTACTGTACAGATGAAACCAGCTTAATGGTTGAAGTTCTGTCGATTGGGGTGTAAGGTATCTACAGGTACAATTTAAATGTACACAAACCAGCGTGCTACAGTCTCTAATGTAATATTTCTGAAACAAAATACACAAGAGGAGATTAAGGAGCATCTTGCTCTTATTGGAGAAATAGAAGATAAAAAGATGAAAAGATAGACCAAGAACATCTTTCTTCCTGAAATGGAACCCCC
>NW_004797632.1:454618-461678 GCF_000002075.1 Aplysia californica | reverse complement strand
TTGGCGGTCTGTACCTCTCTACTGAGACTTTGGCTGTCTGTATCTTTCTACTGAGACTTTGGCCGTCTGTACCTTTCTACTGAGACTTTGGCCGTCTGTACCTTTCTACTGAGACTTTGGCGGTCTGTATCTCTCTACTGAGACTTTGGCGGTCTGTACCGTTCTACTGAGACTTTGGCTGTCTCTTCCTCCTCATAACTAGGACTTTGGCAGTCTCTACCTTACGCGGTGTTCACACATACAGGAGTAATGAAGCCAACAGGTCGGGGCAACTCTGGATACACTTCATTGAGCAATCGGCCTCCCTCCCCGAGTAATATTTCATGCTCGCCGTGTGAAATTATTATTCGGGAAACTTGCCGGAATTTCAAACATGCTTAAAATTTTCGCCGAGCAAAAAATGAGTCGCTGAGTGAAATACTTGCTGGGGGGGGGGGGGGGACTCGGGGAGGAGTCGGGGAGTGTCAGAAATATCTCGGCGTGCAAAGTTGCAAACGTTGCCGTGTGACAGTAATACGCCGACGAGATCTGAATGGTAGTCGAGATAAAATTCATACTCTGCGGGTTGAATTTTTGCTAGCCGTGCAAAAATCTTTGTATTTGGAGTCTGAGTTACTAAAGCACGGCGTGCAAAAGTTGACGCCACTAGCATGCACCGTGAAACGGTGACCTTCGCGCCTGAAGCCATACAGTAGAGAACAATAACTATTCCCTGTTGCCAGGTATCGAAGAGTGACAGCCAGCTTGATGCCAGGTGCCAGTGACTGCCCCCAGAAAGTGTTTGCCTTGTGGATGGTGGGGCCAATTTCCTCCTGCAGATTTAGGAAAAATTGGAGAAACTCTGAGGAAGCTCCTGAAGGATGCCACATATATTCAACTTGCAGTTCAGCCTTCAGCTTCTTAAACTGTACAAACAGGGGTCTTCTCATGTTCCATGGTCTAACCCAACAGGTCCTCCTCCCCTTCCTCTTCTCCTCTTGTCCTCTTCTTGCACCAGCACAACAGCAAGGGCACCATATGTATACATGAAGTACGCTTCCATTGTCTGTGTCATATGAGAATGTTGAAGGAATGAAGACAAACATTTTGCACCCCTCTATATACATTACTAGCTGGGCCCCCTTTCGATGAAAGGAATGATCAGTGCTTTAATATCAACTAAAGGTCATTGGCCTGCTATAATTACACTCTACTGGAATGGGGTAATAAATCCTGAGAGATTTTTATAAAAATTAGAGTGTCTAAATCTACACTCTCAAAACAAAATGCGCCACCCGAAATATCGCTTTCGGATTTTCTAAAATTATAGATCTAGAGACAGAAGCGTCGGCCTACAAAAGCGATCGGCGAAATAAATAAATTTAGCTTTTTGCAGCAAAACTGTCTCAAAACTGAAAAAACCAAGGGCGTTATGATATGGAGAACATTTTAAAGAATCTTTTGTCGAAAACCGCATGTCGATCAATGCAGCCATTAGAAAACCTTTTGTATAGCAAAATTCGGCCACCACAAATAGATACTAGATAATATAGCCCGCCAACTAACTCGGCGAATCGGCGGGCAAAATGGTCAGCATGGTCGGCGAGTTTGTCGGCGTGTGAAATTTTACTTGCGTTTCTTGGCTCTGCAAGCGGCCATGATTCAAACTAATTGCTCGGCAAGACGCTCAGCGATACACACGCTCGACGAGATGCTCTTCGTCCTAAATTATTGCTCGGCGAGCGTCTCCCCGAGTGCTCACCTACACAATAATGCCAACAGTCTAGGCCAGATGCTCGTCGCAATTAAACCCGAATTTGGCATTATGTTATCGGGTATTGCTCGTCGACTCTACTCCTGTATGTGTGAACACCGCATTACAACTGGTGCGTTCTCCGAGTTGGAACAACCCCAATCATAATAAGCTATCTTCGCAGTATGAAACCGGGGCAGTTGTGGTTCATTAGACGCTTGCTGCGTGTCCCATGGACAACTAGAAAGACAAATGAAGAAGTCTTGGTTGAAGCAAATTGCAGACGACAGCTTATGACGAATAAACCTAAACGACAGGCAAATCTCATTGCACACACAATGCTGAAAGAAGCATTGGAGAATATTGTAACAACAGGCAAGTTTGACGGAAACAGTGACAGAGGCAGTCAGAGAGAAAAGATACACGACGAGCTGATAAAATGGCTGGGAGCAGCAAGAACAATGGACACCATATTGCTGCAACGGAAGACAGATGGAAGTGGAGGTCCATGATGCCGGATGATGATGAACCGGGAGAGGTGAGAGTTGATCAAAATTTTGGAAGCAGCAGAAACATTTCACCTGCAGTCTCGTCTGAGCCAGGGAACGAAACACATTATTTTATTTTTGCCTGTCCTGCTTCCTGTTTGACTCAGACATGTAACGTGGGAGGCTGGACATCACCAGATCATCCCAGAGGTCACAGGGAATATTTGTACGTTGTTTTTGTGCTGGTTCACAGGAAGGGAGCAGCTCTTACATCGGACTGCTTCCGGGCTTTGCAAACAACAGAACATTAGATTTGGGATATCTATCTATCTATCTATCTATCTATCTATCTATCTATCTATCTATCTATCTATCTATCTATCTATCTACCTATCTATCAGTCTACCTTGATTGCCAGTATGTCTTTATCAAGTGTTACATATTATTCCAAAATAATGATAACCGTTTTTCAATGAAAACATGTTCTTTACGGGCAGGGAACTATTTTTTAAAAATTTTTTTGCCTTCACTGTCAACAACAAAAACAACAACAACAACAAATCGTAAATACTACAACTACAACACCATCACTACACCCACCACCACCACCACTACCACCACTACTACCACCACCACCACCAACAACAACAACAACAGCAGCAGCAATAACACAAATTTCAGCAGTGATAACAACAACACTACGATCAGAATTAACAATAGCAACAACAACAGCAACAATAACAACAACAGCAGCAGCAACAACAACAACAACAACAACAACAACAACAGCAACAGCAACAACAACAACAACAACAAACACACGTGTTGTGACAAACACGCCCACGGTACCCGCGAAGACTTTGAGGTTTCAACAGTAGCTTTTTCTTCCCGCGCCCTCCCCCGAGAACCTGAAGGAAAAGTGCATTACATCAACCATTCAGGGCCAACTTGTCGTCACTGCCAAAATTGCAGAAACTTAGCAAATAAAATAACAATTACTAAATCAATGCAACTAGGAATTGTACATCTTTTAACAACGTGCCAAGAATTTAAACGAATGGAGGGGACAAATTAAAGAGCAGCGTGTATATTTCTAATACAACCTCTCATAAAGAAAGAAACAAACAAACAAAGAATCAAAGAAACAAACAAACAAACAAACAAACAAACAAACAAACAAACAAACAAACAAACAAACAAAGAAGGAATTGAAAAGTACAATTGCGATTTATGGCAATAAAGCCAATTTGGCCTCCGTAGTCATTTTATTCTTTCACACGTGATCAAAACATGTGCTTATTAGTAATGTATTGTGAAATTGAACCACAGTCTAAAAACAAGAGGTGTTAAAGGGAGACGGGGGAAATAGCGACCTGTACTCTTCACTGACTGACACATCAGTCGGAACACGTGAATCGTGGTTAGACCTGCACACTGGGTGGTTGGCGGGTGCTCTGGTGTGATTTGCTCCTTCTTTCCTATCAAACACCTTCACCCTTCGTCCTTATCTCTCCTCCTTTTTGTGTATGATACTCTCATGTAACACATAATCTCTTCTTCGACACTTATTGTGTGGAAGTGCCGTAAAACGCTTAATAAACCTAAACACCAGCACACTGTTTTGTAAGACAATTATTTATGCACGTGTTATACCCAATATTTAGGTGTGTATTATTTCCTTTTCAAACTCCTAATGGTGCATAAACATCTTCATTATCCATGCATTATCCATTTGTTCGTATATATTATATATTCATTTATGTATTACATTTTATCTATCTATCTATCTATCTATCTATCTATCTATCTATCTATCTATCTATCTATCTATCTACCTATATATCTATCTATTACAAAACACCAAAGTACAGAGGCAAAGCCAATATGAATTTCATGAGCTTTTTCTCTTTCACAACGTATCCCTTTCTCCAAAACGTTTTAAAGCGATGCGACTTTAATCTAGGGACATCGAGAACTTTCTGCAAAACATCTGAAAATGCTGATTTGCTCATTATTGCTGTTACAAGGAGTGGGAAGTGTGTGTGTGTGTGTGTGTGTGTGTGTGTGTGTGTGTGTGTGTGTGTGTGTTGTGTGTGTGTGTGTGTGTATGTGTGTGTGTGCGCGCAGGCGTGTGTGTGTGTGTGTGTGTGTGTGTGTGTGTGTCTGCGTGTGCGCATGTGTGTGTGTGTGTGTGTGTGTGTGTGTGTGTGTGTGTGTGCGTGCGCGCATAATATGTGTGTGTCTGTGTGTGTGCGTAAATGTGCGCGCATGTTTGTGCACGTGTGTGTTTGTGTGTGCACGCAAATGCGTGTGTGTGGGTCGTGGGGAGTGGATCTGATGGGATGGGCCGAGGGAGGAGGGGAAGTGGAGGGTGGTGTGTCAGTGGGTGGGTGGTTGGAGGGCGTAATTCGTCCCACCTGATTGCCCGGCCCACTGGGTGTGTGGGTTAGTGGGAGGTCCACGGAGGGTTCTAACCGCAGTCTCCCGCCTTCCCGCCCTCCTGGGATGGTCAAACAGATTGTTTCTTATTCCTTTTCAACTTTAACCCTAACCCAATCATTTGAAAAGTGCTAGATCGCAAGGGCATTCCAAAGGAGTTTCCTAAAGATATTATTGCAGCTGAGATGTTTCCAGAAGCACAGAGATTAGGCCCACAGAACTGCTGCTCACCACCAGGGACTTTATCACGCCCGGTTTGGATGAGCCTTTTTTAAAAATAATAAATTAAGAAGTTCAGGAATTTACGTCGTTTGCGAAACGTCGAAGGTGGCGCTACTGTTTTGCAATACATTCAAGACACTGGCGAAAAGCAGATGAAAATCTTTTTTTTTAAAAAGACCTTAGGATATTTGTAAGCATTAAGGTGTCATTTCTCAGTTGGCAAACATCCTGTGTCCCTCAACTGCTCCAACTCTCTTCTTCTCCTTCCTTCGTGTAACATGTGTGGAGAAGCCTTTGACAGTCGTGGTACCCCTCCTCTTTCCTGTTGTCTTTCTTCCTGAT
Source organism: Aplysia californica (assembly GCF_000002075.1). Lineage (NCBI taxonomy): Eukaryota > Metazoa > Mollusca > Gastropoda > Aplysiida > Aplysiidae > Aplysia > Aplysia californica. The sequence goes on along the minus strand of NW_004797632.1, from coordinate 456,455 downwards.
CAGCTGGGGGGTTTTCATGTAATTTGTTGCAAAATTAATCGAGCCATCTGTTTACGTTGTTCTCCGTCTTTCTTTGCTTTTCTTTCCCTCTATCTTTCCACATAGCAGCCGTTTCTCTAGTCCATTTGATCTATTCATTTGGCCAAAGAACTTCAGTTGTCTTTTCCTTGTGATTCTGATTACAGATCTTTCCCAACCTTTTTATTTGTAGAACTTCTTTATTTGTTTTCCTCTCTACCCTTGGGTTCCTGAGAATTCTCCTAAAGTACCACATTATGGTGGCTTCCTGTCTTTTCTCTGTGTCCCTGATTAGAATCAGCTCTCACATCTATACTAAAATATTGACAAAACGTATGCTTTCAGTGTTCTTCTTTTATTTATATTCACTGTTATGCTTCTGTTTGACAGGACAGGTTTCATCTTTTTGGAAATTTCTTTTGACGATTCAATCTCCTTTTTATCTCTGTGTCACTTTTGCAACTGGACTAATTGTGCAAGCAAAGCATTGTGGGCCTGTTTTATTCCTTCGTTCTTACATGTGATATTAAATTTGAGATGCCGGCACTCCTTGGGATTACCATGCATTCCAGTTTCTTTGCTTTCACTTTCAGTTTCAGCGCATTCTCTTCGCTTGTCTCTGTCATTCTAGTTAGAATCTCCTGGAACCTGGATTCAAAATCAGCTATTAAGACTGCACAGTCAGCGTACAATTTACAAAAGGCTGTTCAAATTGTGGCCTCCTACCTTGATTCCTTCCAGATCATTGGTGTTACGCAGTATCATTTCGCTGAATCAATCTAAAAGACCCGTACAAAAAGGCAAATCTTTGTCGAACTCCTCTGTTGATTGACATGTAAACGCTTAACTCGTTGTACACCCTGCTTTCTGCCTGCCGTTCCCCCAAAAAGCTCAAGCAGTAGCCACATAAAATACATGTATGTTTAACCCGATCTCAGCCAGAGAGTGATTAGTTCACCCCGGCCGGTGGCTACACTGGTTGAGCTAGGGTTACGTCAATGAAGGCTCGAACTCCGGTCATTCGACGACGCCGGAAGACGCGCTGTTTTAGGCAGGTCAAAAACACAAATACATTTCTTTTTCAATTCTCTTCTCTTTCCCAGAATCTTAAAACAACATTCAACGACAAACGTACAATAAAATGAGCACACCCTTGTTTTTTTAATTCTCGTATTTAGTTTTTTAAAAAGGCTGCAACATTGCGTTCTATTTGCTTCTGATCAGACATACGTGTGTCTGCTAGGTCGTGAAAGAGTTAAGCTCTGGTGGAGCGTAATTCCCCATAACGCAATGAATGAAAAGCCAGACTGCTGTGTTCTCCTGCGACTTGTGAAAGAGCAAAGCCTCACCTCACCTACCTGTCCCCTTTAATTAAGAAAAAAAAACCTTCCCAGAATCACCCACAGTTGAAAACTGGGCGGGGCTGGTGGTTAGTGGGTGGACAGAGGTTGGTGGTTGGGGGGGGGAGGGGCGGAGGGGCGGGCTGTGTGCTGGTGATGACATCATCTTGGCGCGGTTGGGTTCCTGGGCTCGTCTTTGAAGCGCCACCTATGTACGACAAAAGCAGGACATCAAAAAGAATACATGTCAGTGGCTTGCCTTGATGTGCCGCCTGGCTCGCTTGACCAGTGGGAGTCGCCGGACCACGAACAAGAAGAAATCCTTTTAATCCTTTTAACTTATGGTCAATAGCGCAGCTTCGACCCAAGACGGGGTGTAATGAGGCGTCCGTGTGTTGATGTGGCAAAGACAAACGGCTTGTTATCTCCAGGTACAAAGTCCGGATTTCGCAGAAATCTGAAAAGAGGAATAAATATAT
>NW_004797632.1:453690-454518 GCF_000002075.1 Aplysia californica | reverse complement strand
TTTTGAATGTTAGGCATACTGTTCATTGTTGATTACGAACGTCTTTTGACATTTAATTTAAGAGGTTTACGTTTATGGATGAATTTGACAGCGACAATGTTTCAAAATTAGGAAGGGAAGCAGTGATTATTTGATTATATAGACGCTTCGCCCCTGCACACACACCCACACACACACACACACACACACACACACACACACGCGCGCGCGCGCGCGCGCACTATTCAAATACCTATTCAACGTAGGAACCATCCAGTTCCAGACATTTCTCCATTCGATGTACTCAGCGGTCAAAGACAGTGCGCGTGGCTGGTTGGCGGGTGCTCTGGTGTGGTTTGCTTTTTCTTTCCTATCAAACAACTATCGTCCGTATCTCCCCTTCTTCTTTTTTATGTTTGTTACTCTCTTGTGACACATCTAATCTTCTGGCGCTCATATGACCTAATGCAGTTGCGAGCGCCGTAAAACCTCTAATAAAACTAAAGACAGTGCGCTACCTCAGAATTGCAAAGTTTTATCTGACATTTTTTGCCGTTTTGAGTTATTAGGACAATGAGGTCAGAAACCAATAAATGTTCTGTCTGTTCTATTTAAAAAAAAAAGTGTAAGATAATTTGGAGTCGTTATCAAGATTTTCACAGAATTACATTGTTCTATCTGAATACCGTAAGATCTTTTCAGAATAACAAGGTTCTATCTGCAACAGAAGAAATGTGTCACGAGACGTTTGCATCAGGGGCACGTCAATGTTGGGTCATGACGTGTGACGTGTGTAGCGTGTGTGTGTGTGTGTGTGTGTGTGTGTGTGTGTGTGTGTGTGTGTGTGTG
>NW_004797632.1:445536-453513 GCF_000002075.1 Aplysia californica | reverse complement strand
TGTGTGTGTATGTGTGTGTGTATGTGTGTGTGTGACCTGTGTAACGTGTATGTGTGTGTGTGTGTGTGTGTGTGTGTGTGTGTGTGTGTGTGTCTGCGCGCAGGCGTGTGTGTGATGTATGAGAGTACATTTCTTTGTCCAGCTTAATTAAGAAATGAACGTATCGTGGCAACACACAGTCTTGCTGTACAATTCCTTAGTTAGGGCTATCTTCTTTAAGTTTGTTAATTTATCTTGTTTTTTGGAGGAAACAATACGCATCTCTCTTGAATAGAAGTCGACATATTTGTGATAGAAGAATGAGGGGGTCATCTGCTGTCAGAGGTAAAACTACCGAGAAAATGGCTGCCAAAGGTCAGAGGCTTCCAGAGTTTCTGGAAACTGAAAATTTACAATTTATGTGCCTTGGAGGAAAGATTTTCAGGAAAATCTACACAGAAATGTGATTTTGAATCTACATAAATGTGTCACGACTCGGTGCAGCAGGCTCTCATCAATTTTTTTTTAAAATAAATTTTTAGGGGTCATAATATGGAGTTATTGGTATCAGCTTAAAGCTTGTTCATTTGCCTTGATTCCAATAAAAGAACAAAGCAATTATTATCGAGCCCAAAGCGCTTTAGGATAAATTGCACCCCCCCCCCCTTTCCAACCACCACCTCAAATCCTCTCGTCCGACAGACTTACCTAATTCCCAACATTTTGAAATTTGCTGAGAAGAATACAGGATGTGGAACAGCATGCCTCGAGCTGACCGTGCTCAACACTTACATTCTACAAATATCGTAAATTATATTGTCTGTTTTAGTTTAAGTAAGAATTTTTATTGCACTTGCAACAATATTTGGTGATATTTATAAGAGCCGAGGATTAAAGTTGTTACTACGAGAAAGAAATATGTCGGCAAAAGAAGGAGGCGGGATAAAGACCAAAAAAAAACAACCGTTTGATAGGAAAGAAATTGGAGCAAACCACACGAGAGCACCCACTAACCACCCACATCATTCCTTGTCTATAGTTGGATACCCCTTGGGTGTGGTGAGAAAGTGATGGTAGAGTACATCACGACCTATCACGAAAGTCTACGGGGCGTATTGAGGCCGATTCGCCCTGCCGCGTACACGTTCATTAAACTTCCTACAAAGAGAGAGCCTTCTGGCATGTTGTATACTAGTGGTGGGCGCTAATCGATACCAGGACTCAGTGTTTATTAAGAACGACCCCCTTAATAAGTACATTATAGCTATACGTTCTAATGACCGTCTAGGTACTTAGATATTTTCGTCGCTAAGTCGATACTAATTGATACTCAAGTGACATCTGTCCTTTTTCTTCCTTTTTTAAAAACTAAAAAATATTGAAACATTTAATTGCAATGTTTACCTTTGATCAAAACATAAAAATAACGAGACCAGTCCTTAACGGCAAAAATACTACACCCACAAACCAATTATAAACACGACTACAAAATTTCATTTTCGCAGTAAGGATTATGTCAGAGCTCAAAAGGGCTATACCTGGCTTAGCTGATGACTGGTGTAGGAACGTTTATCTGTTTTTGTTAGCTAGGTAGTTTGTTTGTTTTCCAATTAATGGAAATTCCAACCTTTTCCTTCCCATCACCTTCTCACCCACAACCCCATGCATATGTGTCAAATTTGAGTCGTGCAGTCCGCCACAGGCAGAGGCAAACAAAGGGAAAAGATACTGAACAAGATGACAACATGGCTAGGAGCAGCAAGAACAACAGACACCATTGCTGCAACTCAGTATTAGTACCGGTACCGGGTTGGCTACCTCAATTGTCTGTGTATTTTAAAAACGTTTGTACATTAGTTCATATTTTTTAATGAAACTGGTGTGTTCCGAAATGGGAAAAGTTGTCACAGTAACTTACTAAAATCACTAAAATTTCATGATCTCTTGTTCTTTTATTCACTGAAGGAGAAATAAAACAGGTTTGTTCCTACTAGTATAGGGGTATGAGGTTGAATGTGCCCCCCCCCCCCCCCCCCAGTTTATTCCTCTCTCTCTCTCTCTCTCTCTCTCTCTCTCTCTCTCTCTCTCTCGCCCTTTTTAACTCCCAGTGGAGCATAGGCCATCAACAACATTTCTCCAGCGAGGCTTGTCCTGTGCATCCTGTTCTATCTGTTTCCATGATGTCGCCGCCTTTTCCATTTCCGCTTGTACCGCTCGCCTCCGTCACCTTTGGTCTTCCTTTCTTACGTTTTCCTTGTGGATTCCACGTCAAAGCCTGTCTGATGATGCCTTTCGGGGGTCTCCTCAGGGTGTGCCCAATCCATTTCCATTTCTTCACCTGTATGTCTTCCTTTACTGGCCTTTGGCTTGTTCTTTCCCACAGTTGAGCATTTGTGACTCGATCGTACCACGTGATCCCCACTATCCTTCTGAGACATCCATTTATGAATCTCTGCAGTTTCCTTGCTGCTGATGCTGTGAGCCTCCATGTCTCTGAACCATACAGTAGAACAGTTTTCACGTTTGTTTTGAAGATCCTCAGCTTGGTGTTCAATCCCAGTTCCTTAGACATCCATAATTTATTCCTGAGGGTAATGAATGCTGCTCTTGCCTTTTGGATTCTGACCTTGATGTCTTCGTCTGTTCCTCCTGCCTTGTTGATGACACTTCCCAGGTTGGTGAAGGATTCAACATCCGCCAATGGTGCCCCTTGTGGTGTGATAGGAACGTCGGCTGCATTTATTCTAAGAACTCTCGCTTAATCCATGTGAATATGGAGTCTAACACTACGGGAGAAGGTCCTGAGGCGATCTGTCTTCTGTTGCATCTGGGCTCGACTGTGAGGAAGAAGTGCCAAGTCGTCGGCAAAGTCCAAGTCTTCCAGCTGACTAGAAAGGGTCCACTGTATGCCACCGCGTTGTCCCGGTATTGTCTGTCTCATTATCCAATCCTCTGCTAATAAAAAGAGAAAAGGCGATAGCGGGCATCCCTGTTTCACTCCTGTTTTCACTTCAAATGAGTCTGTCCGCTGTCCTCCAAGTAAGACACTGCAGCTCATTCCCTCATACATCTTCTTGATCAATCTCACGAACTTGTCAGGTAGTCCGTAGTGGCGTATGAGCTTCCACATTGAGTCCCTATCTAGGCTGTCAAAAGCTTTCTCGTAGTCAACAAACTTAACGCACAGGGAAGAGTTTCACTCTGTGGACTGCTCCACTATTATCCTCAAGTTGCAATCTGATCTGTACATGATCTCTTTTTACGAAATCCTGCCTGCTCCTCTCTTAGTTTTACATCCACGGCTACCTTCAGTCTTTCCAGTATGGTACGTCTTAAAGTTTTCCCTGGAATGGACAGGAGTATGATTCCTCTGTAGTTTTTACACTCATGCAGGTCTTCTTTCTTGGGCAGTTCCACAAGCAATCCCTCTCTCCAATCCTGTGGAAATTCTTCACAGTCCCATATCTTGCCAATAATTCCATGAAGAATCCCTGCCGCAGTGTCGATATCCGCCTTGAGAACTTCTGGGGGAATTCCATCGGGGCCGGCCGCCTTGCCTGCTTTCTGGTGTCTTATCGTCTCCCTGATCTCCTCTAAACTAGGCTTTTCTTCACTCACCCCCAGATCAATCTCTGCTGGTGGAATGTCAAACTGTTTTTCTGGCCTTGGTCTGTTCAGTAACTCTTTGAAATGCCCCTTCCAGCGTTCATTTTGTTCGTCTGCAGCTGGATTTGTGAGAAGCTTTCCCTTTTTATCCTTAACTGGCACATCTGCGTTCCTGTATCTGCCTGCAACTTTCTTGGTGGTTTCATATAGTCCTCTCATGTTTCCTGCCCCTGCTGTTTCCTCTGCCTCACGCGCCTGGTCATCTACATAGTTTCTTTTTTTTATCTTTCCGTATGTTGACTTTTACATTCTTCATTGCTTTGGAGTATTCTTCTTGGGCCTTTGCTTTGGCTGCTCTTGTCTTGCTCCTGTTTACCTGATCCTTTTTCTTTTTCCTGTCCTCTATCTTCCTCAGAGTTGTGGCAGACATCCACGGCATGTGCTCATGTTTCCGTTTCCCCAGTACCTTTTGACACACAGTGGTCCAGCCTTATTTTATTGCCTCAGATGTTTCGTCCACGTTTCTATCCTCACCAAGTGTTTCCAACACTTGGAACCTGTTTTTAACTGCTGCATTAAACTCCTCTCTTGACGATGACTCCCTCAGAAATCCCACGCTGTACCAGCACCTATGATTGACAACCCCCTGTCTTTGCTTTAGTTTTAGTCGAATTGTTGAAATGAGCAGATGATGGTCCGTAGCTACGTCTGCACCCCTGTAAACTCTAACATCCCTTATTGATCTCCTGAATTTCTTGTTGACTCATATGTGGTCAATCTGGTTTTCAGTTAATTGGTCTTGAGACACCGAAGTTGCTTTGTGTATCTGTTTATGTGGGAAAACAGTTTCTCCTATCATGAGCCCATTCGTTGCACATATTTCCACAAATAGTTCTCCATTCTCGTTTCTGACTCCAAGTTCGTGTTTCCCTTTGATTTCCCCAAAGCCTACATTGTCACTGTAAACCATAGCGTTGAAGTCCCCCTTTACAATCAAGGTGTCCTTCCTTTAACCTGATCAAAAGTATTTTGTAGCTTTTTGTAGAAAGTCTCTTTCACATCCTGGTCCTTATCAATACATGTATCATTGGTGGGGGCATATCCCTGCATGTCATGAAGGTTGATGTCTTTCTTTTGTGAACGGAATTCAGCTTATATTATTTGCAGACCCTCTGCTTTCCATCCTATCAAAGCCCGCTTGGCTTTTGTTGATAACAGAATACTTACTCCTTCTGTATGTGGCAAGTTTTCCTCCAGATGTCCAGAATAGAGAATTGTTTCCCCTGAAGCAAGTTGGCACCCCCCTGCATTCGTCTGTCTAGCATCTGCGTTTGTAGCCATTGTTTTTGTCCAAAAGTTGCCAAAAGTTGCTACAAAAAGTGGCAAAAGTTGCCTAAAAAGTTGCCATTAATTTTCAAGCTTTCAACTCTCTGTGACGATCCATATAGCAATATGCTGATAGAGGTAACAATCTAAGGCACCAGATTTTCTTGTGCTCTGTTTTAAGCATCCAGAATATCATTTGTAGTCACCCACAGGGTAAAAACGTGAAAAATAAAGATTTTACATTAGAATGAAACCAAAATTAGAACAGCACGGATAAATAACCACAAAAATTAACAAATAAGGGCGCGTGTCCACCAATCCGAAGATAGGCTGTTTTAACCCAAAACGTGTATAATTTAAGAAAAAGTAGGACTACAGGATATTGCAGGTAAATTATGGAATCACGCACTAATTGGGGCGTGCAAGTGTCAGTATTCGGCTTGGTTGCTTCCTTAACTTCGGCTTTCACCACCCCGCGTCATTCTACACTCCATAATATTATTCTCTCCTCTCTTCGGTGATGGAGGTCCTCCATCTTCCAGAACTGGCGGTCGTGCTTTTTTTTCCTTTGCTGTTGATATGTTTGTAGCTGCTTTTTTTTTTTTTTTACGAGAAAGGGCTCCTAACCCTTTGCCAAACTGGCGGCCTTATCAGTATATATAAACCAGGGAGAAACCTAAGATCATCGAACGATAACACCCTACTTGTGACACCTGTAAAATCATACAAATCATATGGAGAGAGATCTTTCTCATATCTTGGTCCATTTATGTGGAACAGATTACCCATGAAACTAAGACAAATAAGAACACTTGATAGCTTCAAAAGACATCTTAAACATTTTCTGTTCCTACAGGCCTATCCTTCATAAGCTTTTAACGTTATCTTTCATTACATTTGTTCTTTTCCTATGTCTGGATGAAAATAGTATGTGTGTGTGTGTGTGTGTGTGTGTGTGTGTGTGTGTGTGTGTGTGTGTGTGTGTGTGTGTGTGTGTGTGTGTGTGTGTGTGTGTGTGTGCATTAATGTATATTGCTTGAGAAGAAAGGAAGTAGTAAGAAAGGTTTTTGAAAAATGGGTATTCCAATGTAAAGCGCACTGAGCTACTTTTTTTGGAAATGCGCTATATAAATGTTATATATTATTATTATTATTATTATTATATGCGCGGTACGGATGTAGTGGTCCTATTCTTTGCTCCCCCCCCCCCCCCTCCTCTTGGACAGGGCCGCGAAAACAACATGGGTGAGTTTATTCCTACCCCCTGTTTATTCTATACCTTAGAGTAAGATCGAACGCCTTATAGTAGAGCCTTCTCGGATAAAGGCGAAAAAATCTTGGAGGTCCCGTGTGCTAGTTGCGCTCGTTAAAGATCCCTTAAATTTTAATTGGTGGTCCTAAAATCGATAGAGTGGTAGGCTTCGGCAGCCGCCTGGGCAAAATACTAATTAATTTCCACCTTAATGATGTATATCCCGTGCGCTCACAATTATATATATGGCCATACGACGCAGTTGGGAGAAGGCTGCAGTAAAATTAAAACACTTAAACTACATATTTATAATATCAAGACAAACAAAACATGTTTGTTTGTTCTTTTTGGTTCCTTTCATGGTTGTTATCAATTATTATTTTGTTTCTGTTTTGTTTTTAAGGGGGGGGGGGGTGAATGTGTTTTCATGTATGCAGGGTGTTGGTTTGGTGGAGTTGTTGTTGTGTTGTAGTGTTGGCCTAGTTATTCTTTTGGCTTTCCTATTCTTTTTGCGCGAAAGGTGGAGGGGGGGGGGTGTACAATTTGGCCTTAAGAAAATGTTTTTTTGAATGGCTTCATACCCATGTAAAGAGTTTAGGGACATGGGGGGCAGCGAGCCTTGTTCTCCAAAATATCAAAGAGTTGTTTGTCGTTACTCTTATGTCTTATGTTTTGGTGCTAATTTAGCCTGCTTTTCGACAACTATCAGCAAAGATTCTCTACTAGATCTACACGATCTTCTATGCTATGATCTTTTCTCAGGGAGTGAATCCACAGAATTCTGTGAGTGAATCTCAAAGTCTGCTCTTTTTTTTATTGAAACCACTTTAAGACTAACTTCCCTTGTACGCATGCGTGCAAAGTGTCAACAAACAAGATGGCCGGATATCAACAGAGGTAAGGATCCTGGAGAAACGCCCATTGTCTAAACTTTTATAACTTTCACACGATGCCCTGTTATTGATTTCCTTTTTTTTTTCCTTTTGCAGATTAAAGCAGTTCCAAGAAATCTTGGATGCTGATGTTATCAATTTGAAGTCTCTAAAATCATTGTCTTTTTCAAGCGGTAAGTATGGACACGGCCTGCACGAGACCCTCCTCTACTGTCGTCACTCTGATTTTCTGCCTTCTGAATCTCGTGCGTGTGACTCGTGTATGTAGTGCAAGTGCAAAGGTCTTTATACAATAAGAAGGCCATTGCTTGTTTGCAAGAACGTTCTTGATGTTGAAACGTTCTTAAGAAAACGTTTTTAGTATATTTTGTCTTGAGTGGAACGTGCTCAAAGACTGAATAATAATGTGAGGGTTCGTTTTTTTTGGCGCTTTTTCGGTAGTTCCCACCCCGCTATTGTTATTCGCAGGTTTTGGCCCCAAGAGTAGGGGGTTTCAGAGGGGCTTGCTCCCCCGACCCAATAAAAATAAGGTGGGGGGTTTCTGATGGTGAGCAGTTACTAAAGACCGTGGAAATTAAATAGAAGCAACAAATGTGGTTTCTTCAGAGACTGCTGAAGAAAAAGAAATCGAATAAGATAGCATTTGAAGAAGCCCTCGTGGGCGGCTCGCTAATAACTGAATAAATGTAAAGACCGTGGACATCGAGCTCTCACTGGCAATATTGAAGGTAAACTAGCAATGCCAATCGGGCTTTCCCGCGAGGCGAAAATTTGGTCCCCGTTTACGGGCGATTTTGCGGACCCGGCCGAAGCGTAGGTGACTAACTTTGTCAACCTCGGTCTGCTCTATTTCCGAACCAATCCGAATGAAACTCGGCTACCAATCAGAAAATAGGGCAAACTAATGATATGTGGACGTTG
>NW_004797632.1:440627-442765 GCF_000002075.1 Aplysia californica | reverse complement strand
GGGGGGGGTCATACGAAATGGAAAATCCATTCTAGCCAGGATTTTGTTAGTGTGGTGTATATTTGGGTGTCTAAAAATTGTCTTTGAACAGAGTTTTGTTTTCCGCTTTAGTACAGTCAAGATGTGACTCTCGTTTAAGAATGATTAAATGAGACAAAATTCTTTCCCATGTTGTTTGGAGTCGTTGATTTTTTCCTCTATGTTCAATAAGTCACATATGTGTTCTGAAGTTTTTGCTTATAGATTTGTGTTCTTTTGAATGTCTTTTCATGGATATGTATATTTCATCCTCTGCATTCCATAAGTTGTATGCTATGAAATTTATACTTGTGTGTATTTTGTTGTTTTTTCTCAGATATTTCTAAACTACCTCCCGCGAGAGAGGGCACAGTGGCCAAAAGTGCTGCAGAAACAAAGGTGAGGTTTGCCAAGTTTGCCTGGTTTGCTTTATATTAATAATAGATAGCATTTGTAATGCGCAAATCCGCGCTCAACAGCAGGCTCTATGCGCTTCACAATCTATACTATTACCCCAGCAGACCTGAGAGCATTCTGAAACAACTTCAACTTCCTTGGAAGCATACAGTGCAAGCGGCCATTTATAGGCGCTAAAACACTAACATATTGACAAGATCTTTACCTAAATAATGTTGGGTTTTAGTAAGGCAGATGAAGTTGACAAGTTTTCGGGGTTTTTAAAAAAATTTAAGAAACAAAAATTGAAATAGGCTACATGACAAAAAAGGAAGATGTAACAGATGTTTTATGTAGAGCCATTATGCTGTGCCAAATTTTTCTCGTGATCCCCAGTTATCAGCAGGGAAAAAGGATGGCGTATGAAATGATGACGTTTTGCTATTCATGTCTTTTCCTGTTCAATGCTGGTATTGTGGCTGTTGTCATTGACTGCTTTGTCCAGTGCCTGATGATATTGAAGCAGCTTCTCTGCTATCTCTCCGGCCTTCTATAATTTATTTCGTAATTGAAGTGTTTGTGAACAACTTGGAAAGGTGCTGCAAATGACAGCCTGTGTAGCACCCTGGGGCCGTTCCACTGACTGAAGTGTCTTTAGGCCATTCCCAAAGGGGGGGGGGGGACATTTCTCGTTCTTATGCACAGTAGAATTGTAAATGGGCTGCTTCATCAATGTCATGCTCATAACTGTGCCTGAACTACAACAAGGAACTGCTTCTTTCCTAATCCTTACTAGATATCGTCATTTCCTCTATTTCTTTTGTATGTTTGTCACTCTCTTGTGACCCGCTATTTCCGGGGTGCCTTGAAAGTGGAAACGGACTTTGTGCTGTTGAAGCTAGAGAGGTGAGCAGAGTAATCCCGATTCCCTGTAAGGACTTCTCTGTTAACCTCCACCCCTTGGCGCTCAAATGACCTTATGCAGTTGCGAGGGCCGTAAAATCTCTACTATAAAAAAAACCCAGCCTGCGTAGTACAACAAAGGGGAAATCCTTTCAGGACCCCCCCTCGAAAGAATTTTGAGCAATAGGGGGCTCTGCATGTTACGCCCACTCCTTGGTGGCTGAAGGCTCATCACAATAAGATACAATTTTGACAGGTGGTTGGCGGGTGCTCTGGTGTGGTTTGTCCTTCTTTCCTTTCAAACATCTACTGTCCTTATCTCCCCTCCTTCTATTTTGTGTTTGTTACTCTCTTGTAACACCTCGAATCTTCAGCACTTGTATGACCTTATTGTCTTGCAAGTGCCGTAAAACTCTTACAAAAACTTTTAAAAATTACAAAATTATACATTTCATGCTCATTGGCCAATTCTGTGTGTTGTGATTATAGTTTGTAAAATAATCTTTTGAGAGTTTAAACTTTTAACAAGGCTCAATAATGATTTGAAATTGTAATTTTGATATCACAGGAAACTGTACCAGCAGTATATGGAAGAAATTATCATATTGCCAGGCAAAAAGATGAAATCACAAGCATCTGCCAGCGGAGAACTGGGCGACCATGTGAGTGTTTGATGTCTTGTGTTCACTCGTGTCTGTAAGACTGACGCACGTGTCTCTAAGACTAAAAAGAAGAACTGTGTGTGAAATAAATATAGTCGAACCTGCTCTAATGGCCAGTACAAATGACCACTTCCCGTCCCCCCCCCGCATTTTTTCTAT
>NW_004797632.1:439445-439776 GCF_000002075.1 Aplysia californica | reverse complement strand
GCACTTTACACGAATTTTCCTCACTTCACTCAGGTGGGAATGGGTACCCGGCTATAGACAGCGAAAGATCTTGTCAGTTTGTTAGTGTTTGAGCGCTTATTCAGCTGCTTGCATGGTATGCTTCCCGGGAAGGTGAGAATGTTTCGGAGTGTTCTATGGTCTTCTGGGGTAATAATATAGTGTAAAGCGCATAGAGCTTGCTGTTGAGCGGGGATATGCGCTATACAAATGCTATTTATTATTTTTATTATTATGTTAACATTGACCTCGTGGATCTTCATTTTGATCAAATGTTCTTCCCTCTCTCTCCTCAGCCTTTGAACCCTCTCTC
>NW_004797632.1:434876-436985 GCF_000002075.1 Aplysia californica | reverse complement strand
TTTCACAGTCATCATCATCATCATCATCATCATCATCATCATCATCATCATCATCATCATCATCATCATCATCATCAATGCCTTTCACCCCTGGCAGGGTATAGGCCACATACAAGCTCCTTCCATTTATCTCTATCCTGAGCCATCCTTCCAAGCTCGTTCCAAGTGAGCTTCATCTCTCTCATATCCCTTTCCACACATCTCCTCCACGTCTCTCGTGGCCTACCCCTTCCTCATGCTCCCAGTGGGTTCCATTGCAGTGACTGTCTTGTGATGTTTCCGCTGGGCTTTCTTAAGGTGTGTCCCATCCATCGCCACTTTCTTAGTCCTATTTCTACTTCTATATCCTTTTGTCCTGTCCTTTCCCATAGCTCTTCATTTTTTCCTTTCACAGTGACTTTTACCAAATTACATTTACTTTCTCTTTCTTTTTTCTGCACAGGCGATTATGTCCCGATCTGTCGTTCTTCCAACAAGCCACAGAGTACCCATGTGAAGAGCTGGTCAACGCCTCGTCCAACGTGGAGAACTTGAGAAAACGCGTGGAGCACTGCGTCCTTCAGTCAGAGACCGTCTCCAAGAATCGACTAGGAATCACCTTCAATGTATGAGCTGCTATACTTTTGAACTTAAAATCTTTTTTTTTCTGCAATTTTTATTGTGATCTCCTTTTTTTCTTTCTTAGATCTCTTGTGTCTCACAGTTGTGAAACTGAGTTTGTAGTTCCCTTGTGTGTGTGTGTGTGTGTGTGTGTGTGCCTGGGAATCAGATGTGTTGATTATCGGGATAAATCTGGAGATCTGAACTGTGCCCCACTTCAGGCTGATCAATGCAAAGTTGATCAGAACTGTGTGTGTAATTGTGTTCTTCGTTTAATGTAATGTATTGTGTTGATTCTTATACAGTTATTTAAATTTCAATCTCTTCGTGTATGTCATATTGCACTTTATATTAAACCCCCCGGGGCAGTGACACTGACTGAAGGGTCTTTAGGCCATTCCCAAAGGGGGGACAATTCTCGTTCAAACATAGTAGAATTGTAAATGGACTGACTCATGTCATTCTCATAACTGTGCCTGGTCTACAACAGGGAACTGCTGCTTTTTCTTTCCTGATCCTTACTATTGTCATTTTCCTGTACTTCTTTTGTATGTTTGTCACTCTCTTGTGACCTGCTATTTCCGGGGTGCCTTGATAGTCGAAGCAGACCTTGTGCTGTTGAAGCTAGAGAGGTGAGCAGTCTAAGTCTGATTCCCTGTAAAGACTTCTCTGTTGACACCCATCCCTTGGCGCTCATGTGACCTTATGCAGTTGCGAGCGCCGTAAAACCCTCTACTATAAAAAAATCACAAAAAAAATTTATATAAAAGCAGTCTCTATACAAGATGTATTTGATATTATGATTCGTAGATCGTAGATTTTGACTCACTTTCTACGGGGTCCGAAAAGTTCAGGATTTTTTTTTTCATAGCCAGTTTGCTCCTCTGCTGCGAACCTGTGCGATTATATTGAATTCACCTTTAAGCAAGGGTTGTTATGCGTACCACAAATTTCCTTTCTATTAGCGGTGCCATGTGTCACCTGCTTTCCTCTGGGTTTTGACGACACTGCTACTTTATGCCAGGGTCTCTCTGTCTGTCTGCTGGGATGTTATATCCTTCTCAGCCTGTGTTGTTAGTGGCCTAGTGGTTAGGCTCTCGGACTCACAACCATAAGGTCGTGGGTTCGAATCCCGTCAGAGGCCCGACGTTGTGTCCTTGGGAAAGGCACTTTACTCGAATTTTCCTCACTTCACCCAGGTGGGAATGGGTACCCGGCTATAGACAGCGAAAGATCTTGTCAGTTTGTTAGTGTTTGAGCGCTTCATCAGCTGCTTGCAGTGTATGCTTCCCGGGAAGCTGAGAATGTTTCTGAGTGTTCTATGGTCTGCTGGAGTAATAATATAGAGTAAAACGCATACAGCCTGTTGTTGAGTGGGGATATGCGCTATACAAATGCTATTTATTATTTATTATTATATTCAGCCCAGGTTGACCATGACAGACAGGTTGGATGCAGCCCACCTCTTTAATGATCTAAACTTTGTCAGTAGGGCAAAAATATTGGGCC
>NW_004797632.1:424609-434776 GCF_000002075.1 Aplysia californica | reverse complement strand
CCCAAAGGGGGGACATTTCTCGTTCTAATGCTCAGTAGAATTGTAAATGGGCTGATCCAACAATGTCATGCTCATAACTGTGCTTGAACTACAACAGGGAACTGCTGCTTTTTCTTTCCTAATCCTTACTATCGTAATTTTTCCTCTACTTCTTTTGTATGTTTGTCACACTCTTGTGACCCGCTGTTTCCGGGGTGCCTTGAAAGTCGAAGCAGACTTTGTGCTGTTAAAGCTAGAGAGGTGAGCAGAGTAAGTCTGATTTCCTGTAAGGACTTCTTTGTTGACATCCACCCCTTGGCGCTCTTATGACCTTATGCAGTTGCGAGCGCCGTAAAACCTCTACTAAATAAAAAACATACAAATGATAGTTTATCCATCGAAGTCTGATGATAGACGATGACCAATGCATCTGCAGAGAATATTTCTTGAAGAGAAGTAGAAGAAATAAGGATTAAGATGACTAGTGGCTTCTGCTGTGGCTAAAGAGACCCAATTCTGAGAGAGGAATGTAACATTTTACTGTATTGTATTGATTGCGCCTTTTGCAGGCCGTGTCGAGGAAACGCACTCAGAGTGATGAGTACGCCGTTCTGCCCGACGGGAAGGAAGCTCACTGGGAGGTGGTGGAGAGGATTCTCTTCCTGTACGCAAAACTCAACCCCGGTCTGGGTTATGTTCAGGTCAGTGTCGCACCGAACTCCGACATATTCCTAAGTGCAAAGTAGAAAAGAGAGATGAGAGTGTGTTTGTGTGTGTGAAAAGTCTTGTGAAGCATTTTTATTTGTAATCATGTTTGAAATTGGTAACTTTTTCATTTCAAGCGAGATAAAAACTGTCTTTGCTATCACACAACTGTACAATCTCTGTGAAAGATTATTGAAAAAGGAATTGTGGCTGTTGTCAAAGAAGAAATTTACAATTCGAGTCATTCGTGGAAATGTCAGCGGTTTTCTAACCTAAGGTTTTCATCGAAGAGATGCGATCAAATATTGCCTTGTATAGACCGTTGGGGAGGGAAGGGGGGGGTGTCCATATATTATTTGAAATGGTTTTTTGCTTTCATTTTATTTATAAATCTTACAACCCGGTCTTTCAAACTAATGTGATTTTTTATTTAACGCCATTTCAATAAATGAATGAATTGTGTTATTTGTTTGCAGGGAATGAATGAGATCTTAGGCCCCATATACTACACCTTTGCCACAGATCCAGATCAGGGCTACAGAGGTAAGGGAGGTCGGAGAGGGGTTTTTTTTTAGGCAAGGGTTTTACAGTGCTCGCAACTGCATGAGCTCATATGAGCACACAGTACACATTAAACACTTTTCAATTGGTAGGAAATTTTGAGTTTTGCACGGGTGGTGGCCGAAGCCTGCTCTTTTCGATTTAGACCACCAAGGGATCTTTAATTTGTGCCATTTGTACTCAGGATCTCTGAGATTTTTCGCCCTTTCCAAGAAGGCTAGGTGTAGATCTTTCCTACCAGAAGATCAGTGGTGTGGCTGAAAGACAGCAGTAAAAAGGAGCAGATGAGTAGCAGTAAAAAGGCTGTAGAAAGAGTCTGGAGCCCAGAGGAGGGGGCAAAGGAGGTGAGGGGGTAGGGGCAGAAAGCGGAGACGAAAGCAGGCGACAGAACATTGCCAGAGAGCTGGAAAGGAACTGAAAGGAGACAATTTTAGAGACGTAAATTTTTCTGTCGCTACCCGGATTTGAACCTTGGACCTTTTTATGAGAGGCGGACACCTTAACCTCCAGGCCATGAGAGCCCCCATTAGGAGAGGCTAAAACAGCACCTGGACATGGATGGCTGGTGCCTCTATAAATAAATCATTGATGGTCTGGTCTAGGAGAGGGAAACCACAGAAAATATATTTTGTGTTTTTGCTAGCAAACGTTTAAAGAGTCTGTGATTTAACGAGTAGGGGACTCGCATCCTATTCATTTAACAACACCTAAAGATACACTGTTTTGAAACATTTTAAAACAGAGGCATAACTTAACTATTCTTACAGTCATGTCAATTCTGTCCGTCTAAAACTCAAAAAGGCGCCTGATCATGTTTGCGTTATTGTGCTTTTGGTGTCTCCAATGCGTTGCTCTCTCAGCTTTTGGAGAGTTTCTGTGTCTCGAAAGTGTTTGGGTTTTTTTAACTTCTAGGAAGTTTTTGAAGATCTTACTGTCCCTTGATAGGAAGGCTATTGTTTTTGTCGCCCAACGTCTTTGGACAGCCAGAATTTCCCTCAAGGAATTATAAAACTTTACTTGACAGACTTGCATGTTTTGGGTTTGCTTTTTCAGTAGTCCTACTTGCATTTTGGGTTGTTTTTATATTTTTTTCTCTCTTTTCTTTCAGAATCTGCGGAGGCGGACTCCTTCTTTTGCTTCACGTGTCTCATGGGAGAAATCCGAGACTTCTTCATAAAGACCCTGGACGACGCTCCTTGTGGCATTGGTGAGGGGAGCTCTGTCAGTGTAATAGTATGTACACTTTCCCAACCGCGAGCCGAAGCCTCGCTGGACCGAGAGCCGCGAAATATGACTGGGGTGGCTCTCTATCTATTCCAATCCAGTAATGAAATTCTCGGCCGATCCACGTTTTCAAAATAATGGAATAGACT
Organism: Aplysia californica; assembly: GCF_000002075.1. NCBI lineage: Eukaryota > Metazoa > Mollusca > Gastropoda > Aplysiida > Aplysiidae > Aplysia > Aplysia californica. Next base: position 432,158 of record NW_004797632.1, on the reverse strand, counting down.
TCCTGTGAGCAGAAAATATAGCGCGGAGAGACAATTTTTTGTCATGTCAGCGCCGTTTCTGTCCCCTTTGAAAATAAGGTATAAATGAGACAAAAAGCGCTCCCCTGACTTCAGTATATGTCTCGTATTTTCACTTCTATATTAGGTACACATACATAACTTTCAGCATTTTTTCGCATTACTTGAGGCAACCTACTTGGGGAGTTTGAATGATGCTGTTGTTGTACTTTTTTAGTTATGACCTTTCAAAGCTGGAAAATTGTTGATTTCATATGACACCTTCGATATTGCATAATCACTTTTCGAAACCCCAAACTAATATAATTGGAATAAATCTTCAATATTGTATCACCGTCTGATAGATAATTTTTTAACCTTCAGTTTGATGGGCCATGTGATATGGTTTGTGTGTGTTTAGTTGGATGTTTTGACATTTTCCTTTGGCGGGGTAGGGGGGTAAAAATAGGTCTGGGAAAAGCCTTGGACCGGTGGTAGATTTTGGCTTGGTAGGAAAAGAGTGAATAATAGTTGGTCAGACCATGTCTGACGGGTTGGGTGGTTGGCAAGCACTTTGGTGTGCTTTGTTCCTCCTTTCTTATTAAAAGTTTATTCTCCTTATCTCTCCATGTCACTCTCTTGTGAAACCTTTAATCTTCGGCACTTATATGAACTACTCTTTGTGTTTCAAGTGCCATGAATCTTTTACTCAAACTAAAACTACTGCTATCAAACATCTATCGTCCTGATCTCTCTCCTTCATTTTTGTGTTTCTTACTTTCTTCTAACACCTCTAATCTTCGGCACTTATATGGCGTATTATTTATGTTTCAAGTGCTGTAAATCTTTTACTCAAACTACTCAAAACTAAAACTACTACTCTGACTTGACAGGGAGCAAAATGAACCAGCTCATGGCCATGGTGCAAAAGTACGACCGCCCGTTGTGGCAACGGCTGGAAGACCAGGAGCTGAGACCCCAGTTTTTTGCCTTCCGGTGGATCACACTGCTGCTCTCTCAGGAATTTCAGTTGCCCGGTGAGTGCAGTGGTGGGAGGGTTAGACCGTACATTGTTGCAAGCAGAAGATGCAAGTTCAATTCCTGTGTTGGGAAGTTATTTTATGGAGTATCTTTTGTCTGTCTGTAGGGATGTTGGGTCCCATTCGGCACCAGTTGGCGCTGACAGGCAGAGCTTTGTTTCTGTAAAGAGCGGGGATACCAGATCTCAGGTTTTTTCAGGGTAAAAAAAAAAAAAAATCATTTGGCATCCCTGAAGATAAGGCCATTGACATAAGGTCGTTCTTCTCAAGACAGATAAAATATTACTGGAATTGGTGAAACAAAGTCGCCATACCCTTGCAAGGGAAAGGGGGGGGGTAAGAGAGATGTTTTTGTGTGCTCATTGAAAAACTTTACAGGGTTTGTTTTAGGTGAGATGTGATGCTCCGCTCATTTTCAGGTTTATTTTCAAAAATCATTTGTGAGGCAGCGTGGTGGAATCAGGCTCTCGTCAAAATAATCAAAGTGAAGAAACTTTCATTTTTCCGCAAGTTTGTGAATTTTGATCAAAATTTATTTTGGGGGCTGAACACCTTTCATGCCCATTAAAGAACTCATTTCTGTGTGGATTTTTCTGAAAAACGTTGATTAAAGGAACAAAAATTGTAAATTTTCAGTTACCACGGACTCATAAGCTAAAGAAATAACTAATCTTTTTCGGCCATTTTCTCACTAATTTTACCTCTGAGAAAAGGTGACCCCCACCTCCGTCTTTCGCAAATATCTCGACTTGTATTCAAGATAAATGGATATTTTTTTCACCCAAATAAAGACAAGTGAACAAGCTTTAAGATGACTCCAATAACTCTACATGCCCAAAAATTGACGAGAGCCTGATTCCACCACGCTGCCTCAAATTTGGCATCCCTGAAAGAGAAGCCCGTCGACACGTTCCAGGTCATTTAGTGGCGGGAAAAAGTCAGACAGACTGACAGAAAGAATAGAGGGAAAGAAAAGATGTAGGACCTACCAGTGACACCCTCCAACCATCCGCCCGACAGAGCTGAAGTAGTCCACTGCCTAAATTATCCAAACTGCTTTAATGAAACAGAAAAGTGGGGAAGACATGGAATAACATCAAGAGGCTAGCCCAGGATAGAGAAAGGTGGAAGGTGTTTGTCCGTGGCCTATACCCTGGTGCAGGGTGAGAAAGGCTATGATGATGATTAATGAAGACGCAAAATATTTACAATCATTAGAGGAATCCTCCATGAATCTGCTTCTGCCTCTCAGAAGGGTAAGCAGAATGTGAATGTTTCTCATTTTCCTCTCAGCTTTTGTCAGGGGAGCCAAATTCTCTGTTTTCAAAAGAACCAATAGTGGCATGTTCTGGTACTGAACGAAAACTGATACCAAGACAAAAAAGAAGGTTCTTCTATAACCACGGTGAACTATAATGTTAGATACAGAATGTTCATGTTTTCAGTAGCAAGTCCATTGATGCTATTCTGAAAGAGCACTTTTGTGTGTGTGTGTGTGTGTTGTATGCAGACCTGCCAATTAAAAAAAAATTTTTTTATTATTAATTTATTTTTGCCTATGGAAGAACCCCAATTGGATTTGCATAAAATCCTGTTATTGTTGTGGGTTTTTTTTTCTTGAATTCTATTTCCATCGGTTGTATGCGACTTATTGTAAATGATTTGAAAATATGTGAGGCAGCGTGGTGGAATCAGGCTCTCGGCAAAATAATCAAAGTGAAGAAATTTGCATTTTTCTGTTGGTTTTGTGAATATTTATCAATTTTTTGTTTTTTTGGCTCAACACCTTTCATGCCCATTAGAGAACTCATTTCTGTGTGGATTTGTTAGAAGATTAAAGGCACAAAAAATGTAAATTTTCAGTTGCCACGGACTCTTAAGCTAAGGAAACAACTAATCTTTGGCGGCCATTTTCTCACAAATTTTACCTCTGAAAACAGGTGACCCCCACCTCCTTCTTTCGCAAATATCTTGACTTGTATTCAAGATAAATAGATATTTTTTCATCCAAATAAACACAAGTGAACAAACTTAAAGATGATTCCAATAACTCTACTTGCCCAAAAATTGACGAGAGCCTGATTCCACCACGCTGCCTCACATATACATGTTTATTTATGTGCATTTGCAGTTATACATGATTGTTTGCTATTATCGGTCTGTGTTAATCTGGATCTACCGGGGTTCTGGAGACTCCAATTATTTTCCCCAAAGTCCAATTTTTTGGGAGAATTTTGAGGAAAATTCTCACTTTTGGTCGTGGAGGAGGGAGCTGAGTTGGCAGGTCTGTGTGTGGTTTTTGTGCCTGTTTTAGAAGAAAATCTTGTACGTTCACGTCGCAGCTTTTGTTCAATTTGGCCGAGTCCAGTATTTGAACCTGTGGCATGTTAGGTTTCTGTGTGGTTCATGTTAGGTTTCTGTGTGGTTCATGTTAGGTTTCTGTGTGGTTCATTTTAGGTTTCTGTGTGGTTCATGTTAGGTTTCTGTGTGGTTGTATGTATGAACGGCAGGAAAGCAAATTGAGAAACTGTTGTTGTAGATGAAAAAATCAGTTGCAAAGAACCAACAACAGTGTACTACCGCTAAGGTACAGCAAGGAGCGCAGAAGAGGAAGGAGAAGAAGACAGGAGAAGAAGACAGGTGAAGAAGGAGAAGACAGAAGAAGGAGAAGAAGACAGGAGGAGAAGAAGGAGAAGAAGACAGAAGAAGGAGAAGAAGACAGAAGAAGGAGAAGAAGACAGAAGAAGAAGAGAGAAGAAGACAGAAGAAGAAGAAGAAGAAGGAGAAGAAGACTTGGCAAACTTACAAACCTGAAAATGAACAGGGGTAACAATTCATTCATATCATCGTTCAAATCATCTTTCATATCATCATCAGTATGAGCTGTTCAGTCAGTGTTAGATGTGCGAGAATAACATTATTTTGTATGTCCATCCTCCGACTATTTGTTTGTGTATGCGTCTGTGAATATATATGTATTTGAGTGTGTTGAATAATAATAAATGACATTTATATAGCTCTCATCCCCGATTAAAGTAGACAGGCTCTGAGCGCTTTACAATACAGTACAATGTACAACAGTAATATAAAACGTTGTGTTCTGACTAAAAGAAAACTACTCCAAATATTCATCTTATTTCAAAACAGAAACGACTTTAGCTGACATTTGAATGAATCAAAAGATTTGTTGATGTGTATGTCTGTGGGTGTGTTAATGTGTTTGTGTTTAAATGCTGCAGCAAATTTCTCTTTTGTGGAAAACCGTTAAAATGTTATTTTTTTCTTTCCTGAATGCTCAGAGGTGCTGAGGATATGGGACTCCCTATTTGCGGACAAGGACAGATTCGACTTCCTTATTTACGTCTGCTGTGCAATGCTCGTGTAAGTGTTCAGTCTTGTCAAGTTTTATCATGGGTGGTTGGCGAGTGCTCTTATGTGGATTGTTCCTTCTTTCCTACCTGTATTACCTGTCCTGGGCAACAACGTCATTGCACACCGGACAGGTCCATAAGTGCTCAGTTCCCCCCAGCACCAAAGCCCACAAGGTATCCATACTTCTTTTCTGTCAAATATCTATTGTCCTTAGCTCTCCCCCTGCTTTCCTGTGTATGTTACTTTCTAGTAACGCCTCAAATTTTCTACACTTACATGACCTATTTGTGTTGCAAGTGCTGTAAAACTCTCACAAAAACAAAACAAGTGTTCTCTATTATGCATGGGTGTGTATATTTTTTTAATAATTGGAGCAAAAATGTTTGGGTATTTTTTCTGGAAAGAGCATAACTCACAGTAGTTGGAAAGGGCTTGGAATATGCTGTAGAGCATGGATATGCACTCTATAAATGCTGTTTTGTCATATTAGTATTTCTATTATAATTATTATTATCTTCTTGTAACAAAATGAAGGCAGTGGGTGGTTGGCGGGTGCTCAGGTTGTGGTTTGCTCCTTCTTTGAAAGTTCTTTCCTATCAAACAAACATCTATCGTCCTTATCTCCCCTTCTTCTTTTTTTATGTTTGTTACTCTCTTGTAACACCTCTAGTCTTCTGGCTCTCATATGACCTAATGCAGTTGTGAGCGCCTTAAAACCTCTACTAAAAGTAAAAACTAAACTATCTCCCCTTCTTCTTTTTTTATGTTTGTTACTCTCTTGTAACACCTCTAATCTTCTGGCTCTCGTATGACTTTATGCAGATGCGAGCGCCGTAATACCTCTACTAAAACTAAAAGTAAAGGCAATAGAGCCGACTGAAGGAATAAAGACGTCGTACGTCAGCATCCGTTTCTGGCTGGACTGTTTGGCCAATACATGTGATGATGGACTCTTTTAATAATAATAATAGATAGCATTTGTATAGCGCATATCCCCGCTCAACAGCAGGCTCTATGCGCTTTACACTCTATTATTACCCCAGCAGACCATAGAACACTCCGAAACATTCTCAGCTTCCCGGGAAGCATACAGTGCCAGCAGCTGAGTAAGCGCTCAAACACTAACAAACTGACAAGATCTTTCTCTGTCTATAGCCGGGTACCCATTTCCACATGGGTGAAGTGAGGAAAATTCGTGTAAAGTGCCTTTCCCAAGGACACAACGTCGGGCCCCTGACGGGATTCGAACCCACGACCTTACGGTTGCGAGTCCGAGAACTGTAAACCCTGAAACCCGGTACAAAAGTTTTCAGTTTTCGTTTGTCTGTTATAACAGACGCACACTCTTATGTGAGAAGTTATGTGTTAGGTTTAAGCCTGCTCTACTTTGGCGTTGACCAGATGGCAAGGACATGTATTTACCTGAGGGAGGCACTGCGCTGCCAAGAGTGAAATGCTCGCAGCTAAAGGGATTTGAAAACAACAACATGTGTTAGGTTTGATTTATTTTGTTTGCTTTTTTTTGTTTATTTATTATTGATGTGTGTGTGTTTACAAAACGTTTATTTGCTGACCCAGATTTGTCAAGCTTGAAGGGCTTGGCTGTGCTGTAAGAGATAGCAGCTGTTTTCCCTCGATAACTGTCTCTGCGTGTTGAAAGGGGCGCTGTTAGACCTGCACAATTGCCAGTTGTTTGTCAAAGACTTCTTTCCTATCAAACATCTATCGTCCTTACTCCCATTCTTCTTTTTTATGTTTGTTACTTTCTTGTACCACCTCTAATCTTCTGACCCTCATATGACCTTATGCAGTTGTGAGCGCTGTTAAACCTCTACCAAAACTAAAACTAAGAGAAATAAAATTATCCTCCTCCCGTCTTTTTTCAGTTCTATTCGACACGAACTGCTGCGTGGAGACTTCCCTAACAACATGAAACTTGTTCAGGTGTGTTGGTTTTGTAGCTTTGTTTGCGGGTGGTTGGCGGGTGCTTTGGTGTGGTTTGCTCCTTCTTTCCTATCAAACATCTATCGTCCTGATCTCTCCTCCTTCTGTTTTATGTTTGTTACTCTCTTGTAACACCTCTAGTCTTTGGCTTCTCATTTAAGCATGGTAGAATTGTAAATGGGCTGACTCATGTCACGCTCATAACTGTGCCTGATCTACAACAGGGAACTGCTGCTTTTTCTTTCCTAATCCTTACTATTGTCATTTTTCCTCTACTTCTTTTGTATGTTTGTCACTCTCTTGTGACCTGCTATTTCCGGGGTGCCCTGATAGTCAAAGCAGACCTTGTGCTGTTTAAGCTAGAGAGGTGAGCAGAGTAAGTCTGATTCCCTGTAAAGACTTCTGTGTTGACACCCACCCTTTGGCGCTCATATGACCTTATGCAGTTGCGAGTGCCGTAAAACCTTCTACTATAATAATATAAACATCTATATTCCTGATCTCTCCTCCTTCTGTTTTATGTTTGTTACTCTCTTGTAACACCTCTAGTCTTTGGCTTCTCATTTAAGCATGGTAGAATTGTAAATGGGCTGACTCATGTCACGCTCATAACTGTGCCTGATCTACAACAGGGAACTGCTGCTTTTTCTTTCCTAATCCTTACTATTGTCATTTTTCCTCTACTTCTTTTGTATGTTTGTCACTCTCTTGTGACCTGCTATTTCCGGGGTGCCCTGATAGTCAAAGCAGACCTTGTGCTGTTTAAGCTAGAGAGGTGAGCAGAGTAAGTCTGATTCCCTGTAAAGACTTCTGTGTTGACACCCACCCTTTGGCGCTCATATGACCTTATGCAGTTGCGAGTGCCGTAAAACCTTCTACTATAATAATATAAACATCTATATTCCTGATCTCTCCTCCTTCTGTTTTATGTTTGTTACTCTCTTGTAACACCTCTAATCTTCTGGCGCTCATATGACCATATGCAGTTGCGAGCGCCGTAAAACCTCTACTAAAACTAAACTAAAAAAAGTAAAGTACTTCAGTGTTGGTGGAGGGCTCTCATGAGAGCTGAGAGAGAGAGGGAGGAGGTGGAAGAGAGGGATTGAAAGATCAGAGACAGGGAGGTCAAAGAGAGATTTTTTAAGAAATCAGAGAGAGGGAGGTTGAAGAGAATTCAAAATATCAGAAGGATGGGG
>NW_004797632.1:418646-423552 GCF_000002075.1 Aplysia californica | reverse complement strand
GGGGGGGATTTCAGTCTTTCTGCTGGGATGTTGTATCCTTCTCAGCCCTGATTGGCCCTGACAGACAGGGTCAAGGGCCCACCTTCTAAAGGATCTAATTTGTGTTGATAGGGACATAAAACACCTTAATTTAGTTAAGAAAAAAAATAAAGGTCTTTTTCCAGATGAATTCTCATGCCAGTGCATTTCAGCGTCAGAGTTTTCAATTCAGTCCTGTGACACTGTGAGATGTCTGGCCCAGGACTTGGTACAGAAAAGTGGGAAATGAATCGAGGTGGAATTCCCTGTAATTTCACTTGAGGTTTTATTTTAGCATGGTTTCATATCTTATGTGCTGTTTGTCTGTTTCTACTTTTGGCTAGATTTTTTGGAGCAATTTTTATCTGTGTGTCAGTTTCTGCCGATATATGAAAATCTTCTGGTAGCTTTCTTGTGGTGGTGTGTTTGTTCATTTGTGTGTGTCAGTTTCTGCCGATATATGAAAAGTTTCTGGTAGCTTTCTTGTGGTGGTGTGTTTGTTCATTTGTGTGTGTCAGTTTCTGCCGATATATGAAAAGCTTGTGGTAGCTTTCTTGTGGTGGTGTGTTTGTTCATTTGTGTACATTGCTTCCATTCCATGTAGCCATCCGTCCGTCCGTCTGTTTGCACACTTATGTTTTATCTTTTTATTTCAACTACACAGTGCGTGGTGATGGGTGCGAATGCCATGTGTGTGCCGAGTGATTTTCAAAGGACGCCATTTTTTCAAGCTCAACCTACATGCCATCTTCCACTTCCTGTCGGGTGCTCAGTCAAAATGTCCTCGGGTCGTCGAGAGATGAGAAGACTTATTTATAAATAAGTGCATTTTTTGGAGTGTGTGAGGGTCCATATGTCTTTTTTTTCGTGTGCAATGACTTATCGTCAGCTTTTCTTTTCATTTTCTCGTCCATGATACCTTAATTGGTGGGTGGTTGGAGGGCGGCTTTGGTAGGTCCAACTTGTTTTCCTTTTCTCTGTTGTTTCTGTCTATCTGTCTTGCTTCTTCCCTAAGCTATATATAACCATTATTGTGTCGATGTGTTTCTCTTTACTAAAACTCAATTTCCTTGATTGGGATGAGCGCATTTGTTGAATTGCTGGGAGTCTACGTGTCTCTGTATACATAAACGAGGACTATGACTCACTATGAGCACTTGTGGTTGACTTGTATCTTTCACTTTCGTGTCCGTGATAAGTTGAATGTGATTTTGCGTTTCTTGGTATGTTTGCAAGTGACACTTGACTGTGATGTGTTGAATGTGATTTTGCTCCTGATAGTGGGTGCTCGTGTTTGGACCTGCTTGTATAGATTTTATTGTGACTTTTGACGTCGAATAATGTCAAGTGAGTCCGGAGATTGTGGCGCATGTCCACGTCACATGCACTCTCCTTTATGAACGTGCCCAAAAAGTGTTCGACAAAGATGCATTCATGTGTTGTTGTTTGTTTGGGTTTTTTTGGGGGGGAAGGGGGGGGTTAATATGTTCATTTGTTTTTCTATTTGGTGACTGGTTCAAGGTTTTTATATTCTGTCACTCCTTCTAGTTACTTCGTTTACTTGACTTATATATACTGAGACGTTTGCCTGTAAATGTTGAATTGTGATTCTGTGAACAGCTATGACTTTGACAAATATAAGCCAAACTGGATGGTTGACCCCTCAAACTATGACGGATTGAACAGACAACATAATCATGAACCTTGTGTGGATGTAGAATATGGATGGAAAGGATTATGAGAAGCGAAAATGAGAAAAGATGATTTGTCAAAATGTTACATAGGGTGGTGACGTGTAATTGTAGCTCTTCCGGGTAAGTGGTGAGCCTGTCTTTTTCACCATAGATTCAAGTCCTAGTTCTCTGTTTATACAAATCAACAGAAAGACGTGTGCTTCATGGTATGGGGATTCCATCACATTCTTGTTGAATGGCTGAATATTTTTGCCTTTTTTTTATGTCAAAAAAAAATTCCACTGACTTGTTTTGGGTCGTGGTCGTGTATGTACATTAACCACGTAAGCGCTTCCTGTTTGATGAATGGCCCACTGTGTTTATCGCTCTGCGACTCATGGGCGTGGATCTGCTCTTGGGGTCAGCAGGGTTATTACAGGATTTTTTTTTTTTTGCTTTTTGTTTATAGATTTGAAAGATTCTTACGTTGCATCAATTACTTTTGAAGTGGAAGAAAGCATTCCCTTTTTCGATAAATGATAAGTTGACTGTTGTTGAAACTTGCTTTCATGTTCAGTGAGGGGGGGGGGGGGGATGTTCTTTCCATGGATTTGATGTTGGTGAATGTAACTTTCATGAGTGTAATGAGACCTACTCTTTTGTTGGAAATCAAATAATCATTTTATGCAAGAAAATCATAGATTGATTCATTGTTCTTGTTTTTCTATGGAATAGCTGATTTTGAGTGGCAATTTCATTTGTTTTTTCAGTACCATCCCCTCTGAGGTGTAGGAGGATTTCCACTGTTACATTTTGGTGGATTGGTGGCGTTGCTTTGAATTGTAGTAGTTTGAACTTGTTCGACCGCCACTTGGAGTGTCAGAGTTGTTTGTAGAAAGATTGAGTAGCACAGATTCAAAAGTTTAGGCTGAAGAGAGATGAGTGGACATTTGTTAGATTGTGTTTATCTCGGGATGAAAGTCGCGTTATCCATGACCGATTGGTGGAGAACAACATTCTTACTGCTGGTGCTACTTCTGTGTGTGTTAGTTTGTGTGTGTTAGTTTGTGTGTTAATATGGTTGTGTGTGTGTTAGTGTGTGTGTTAATTTGTGTGTGTCAGTTTGTGTGTTAAAATGTGTGTCTTAGTTTGTGTGTTAATGTGTGTGTGTGTGTGTGTGTGTCTTAGTTTGTGTGTTAATATGTGTGTGTGTGTCAGTTTGTGTGTTAATATGTGTGTGTGTGTGTGTGTCAATTTGTGTGTTAATATGTTAGTGTGTGTGTTTTGGTTTTTGTGTTAATATGTGTGTGTGTGTGTTAGTTTGTGTGTTAATATGTGTGTGTGTCAGTTTGTGTGTTAATATGTGTGTGTGTGTTTTGGTTTTTGTGTTTTAATATGTGTGTGTGTCTTAGTTTGTGTGTTAATGTGTGTGTGTGTGATAGTTTGTGCATGCATTTGACTTGTAGAAATGTTGTCTATGTGCTCTTTGTCTGTATACACAGTAGAGCGAGTGAGATGGGGAGAAAAACAAAGAGTTGATTGTGGTGGGGTTGAGATGCAAACCTGTAAATAGTTATCAGAGCAGTATTTAATTTTACAATCTTTTTTTTTTGTTCCCAAATTAGTCAAACATTCCTCTGTAAGCTCGGTTACGCATGCCAGGTTGGATATTTGTTTGTGAAATGTCTTGTCTCATGGCTGATAACAAAGAGTCTACATAACAAGATGGGCCACTTCTCTCTTTGAGCCAATTAAAAAGTGTCCTCAAAATTCGGTGGCGCCCTCTTCGCAAAAGCGCACCTTTAGCGAACAGAGTTATCCTACTTGAGTTAAAAAATCAAAGTGAAACTAGCAAGTTTTTGAATGAATTTCGGAAGAACGCTTTTTTAAAATGGTTACGCTGACAAAAAACCTCTTCCGGAGGAAAGGGTGATTGTTTTCTTCGTTTAATTTGACTTTAGAATGAAAGGCGAGAGGTCATTAAAATTAAAAAAAAAAATAAAACTCCACACTGAATGTACCCGAACTGCTGATGAACAGCAGTCGATCTGCACACGCAAGGAGGTGCTATTCCTATTCTTCTTCTGGAAAAACGAAAGAGAGCTTCAAAACAGACTGCAGCGCCATCTGAAGCAAAGAGCGAACTTCCTGCGGACAATTTTTTGGCTGAGTGGCCCATCTTGTTATGTACTATCTTTGCTGATAATAAGTTTCCTCTGCAAAGGGAGATAAGCGGATTACTGAGATTATAGGATAATCGGAATAGTGCTTGTGTCTCGCGTAATTTGTGACTTACAGACTGTTCAGAGAGCATCATTTGTAGCCTACCTAGTGTACCCATTTTTTTATAATACTTTTGATACTGTCTGTGTCTTGTTAATTTACATACACAGTATTTTTTTGTGGTTTCCTTTTCATTGTGAAAGCTTTCTACAGTACCACGCAGCGTTGTTGCTATCCTTTACGTTTATACAGTGGTGTCTCCCTGACAGAAACATCCTTAGGAAGCAAGGCGTAGTTGCTGTTGGGTAGAGATTGCTGCCAACTGAATTATCAAAGGGGGTTAATATGTATACATACATAACACACATGCCTTCTATGCGTGGGTGCACACACTTGTCTTAGTGGGTGGTTGGGGGATGCTCTGGTGTGGTTTGCTTCTTCGTCCTTTAACTCCCCTTTTTCTTTTTTATGTTTGTTACTCTCTTGTAACACAACACATCAAATCTTCTAGTGCTCATATGACCTTATGCCGTTGCGAGCGCCGTAAAACCTGTACTAAAACAAACATATTGCGGGTACACCAGAGTTGGTTACACCGGAGACGGGAGCGCTCATATGACCTTAGCAGTTGCGAGCGCCGTAAAACCCCATACTACTAACATAACCGGAGCTGGGTACACGGGTGATGAGAAATGTGGCTGACAGGCAGTGAGTTAATGAAGGCGTACACGGACACACCCAGTGCTCATGGGAAGTATGTCGACTAAGTTTGTCTACCTTTGCAGCAGCTGTTTTACCTTCTGTCGTAGTTTGGAAGAGTCTGCAGAAGTCCTTGCTTGATTCTTCAGTACCGTTAGTGTTGTGAGTTGCCAGCTATAGTAGTAGTAGTATAGGGTTTTACGGCGCTCGCAACCGCGTAAGGTCACATGAGCGCTTGCCAGCTATGAACTGTTTTTATGTTTTCTTCTGTTTGCTTATATATATATATGTAT
>NW_004797632.1:411268-418000 GCF_000002075.1 Aplysia californica | reverse complement strand
GCTCGCTATCTCTTTGTCTGTTCTGTTGTCACAAACTGAAGTCCTTATGCTCGCTATCTCTTTGTCTGTTCTGTTGTCGTAAACTGAAGTCCTTATGCTCGCTATCTCTTTGTCTGTTCTGTTGTCACAAACTGAAGTCCTTATGCTCGCTATCTCTTTGTCTGTTCTGTTGTCACAAACTGAAGTCCTTATGCTCGCTATCTCTTTGTCTGTTCTGTTGTCGTAAACTGAAGTCCTTATGCTCGCTATCTCTTTGTCTGTTCTGTTGTCGTAAACTGAAGATGAAAAGTCACTCTGTAAAACAAATCAAATTCAAAGCTCATTTATTTGTGTTTTGTACGTTTGTTTGTTTTTTACAATTTGTTCTGGAAAAACTGCAAAGTTAGGAAATTCTGTGAAAATTCTGTGATTCTGTAGAGATGTAATATTTAAGAATAGTTATGAACATTTGTTTGAAAGGCTTGGAAATAATTATTGTCTGTTGACCTCCATTGAGATCAGTTGATTTTATATTTAGTCAAACTTGTTTATTTTTAGTCTTCTTTTTTCTTATTCAAAATCATTTTTTATCTGCTGCTGTATTGTGCGAGATTATCATTTTTAAAGCCTTTTTCGAACAATTTCTTTTTGTACCTACTTACTTTTCACCCGATCTCTCAAGGCCGTTTAATAATGTTTTGTTTTGTTTCACGTCTTTTCTTGGTTTGCGTCTTCGTAATAATTCAAATGTTTACTTTGAGAAATGGGAACTGTTGGATTTGTTTTTCTGTTTTGTGACCATTTGGAAAACATTTGTGAGGCAGCGTGGTGGAATCAGGCTCTCATCAAAATAATCAAAGTGAAGAAACTTGCATTTTTCCGCAGGTTTGAGAATTTTTATCAAATCTTTGTTTTTTGGCTCAACACCTTTCATGCCCATGAAAAAACTCATTTCTGTCTGGGTTTTTCTGAAAAAAGTTGATTAGAGGCACAAAAAATGTAAATTTTCAGTTACCACGGACTCTTAATCTAAGGAAATATAACTAATCTTTGGCAGCCATTTTCTTACCAATTTTACCTCTGAAAACAGGTGACCCCCATCTCCTTCATTTGCAAATATCTCGACTTGTATTCAAGATAAATTGATATTTTTTTCATTCACATAAAGACAAGTGAACAAGCTTTAGGGTGATACCAATAACTCTACATGCCCCAAAATGGACGAGAGCCTGATTCTACCACGCTGCCTCACATTTATGATTGTATCTAGCAGGCGGTTGGAGAGTGCCACTTTTGTTTTGTTTTTGTCTTTTTGCTCTATCTGTTTTCTGTTTGTCTTGCTGTTTCCTTGCACGAAGTGATAAATGGCAGTTATCTCATTGATGGGTTTTGTCTTACTCAAACTCAATTATTGTACTGTTCAAATTGTTTTGAAGATTTTTTTTTGAGCACACGCTATGGTTTTGTGGACTATTTTAACTTGTAATCTTTCTGCTCCTATCGTGTTTTGCTACCTGCCGCAAACGACATGCCTTGCCGACTACTCTGTTAAGTGAAGAAAAAAAATTTCAGTTTGTGGTATTGTACTGTCCCCGTCGTTTTATGCAAGAAAAATTCTGAAATTACGCGAACTGAGTCCAAAAGTGAGAAATTATGTGATTCTGTTTTTCTTAACAAAAAATGATAAAGGAAAATAATCAGAAATTATGCAAAAAAAATGATCAAATTTTGCTAAAATTATGCTGGGTGCATAAAACCACAGGGACAGATTGTAATGATTTCTGTGCCATTTGTAGGGGATGTTTTGTCTCAACATTGTGTTTCAATCCCAAGGCAAAGAGATCCCAGCTGTGCCTTCTCTTCCACATGCCACAAATTTGGTGGTCTTGGGTCGTCTTCACAGCAAACTCCCGCACTTCCCAGTCACTTGCACCACTGTAACTGTAACCATTACTGTGCCGATGTGCTTCACGCTGTTCTTCCGTTAATAAATGTTCATGTAGAATAGGCAAGGGCAAAACTAAGACTATGTATCCTTATGCGCGACGCAACGTAACGTCGCATGCGACAGTCGCGAGATGTGTATCCTTATGCGCGACACAACGTAACGTCGCATGCGACAGTCGCGAGATGTGTACTCTTATGCACGACACAACGTAACGTCGCATGCGACAGTCGCGAGATGTGTACTCTTATGCGCGACACAACGTAACGTCGCATGCGACAGTCGCGAGATGTGTACTCTTATGCGCGACTAAGTTGCGCCCAAATTTTCAGTCGCGTGCGGCAGAAGAGACAAAAGTGTCTCCTTATGCGCGACACGGCACGCGACTGGTAAATCTCATGCGCGACTCTCAGTTCACAACAGAGAAACAGCAGCAAGTTATTTTTGGCACATAGCCTCAAGCCTTGCCTTCACCGACACACACACACGCACAGACACACACACACACACACACTCTCCCCACACACTTTGTCTGTGTTGTAAGCGATGGTGTGATGATTTCTTGGGCGCTGTGTGTTACATTTCACCCAGACCTGCTAACCACTCCATGACCGAAAATTGAAAAAAATGTCCTCAAAATACTCCCAGTCCCAAAGACAGGAGAGAAAAAATTAGTCTCCAGAAAGAATCCCAGTAGAAGATTAATTAAGATTATTTACCAAAGCTATGGTGTGTTATGATAAGCCCTGCAAACATAAACATTTTATGTCCATTTTCCCATCATTTACGATCGATAAGTGGCATATAAGACTTGATGGAAACAGGATTTTTAAAAATTTACTGGATTTCTTGCAAATCAGTTTGGGGTTCTTCAACTGGCAAAAAAAAAAAAAAAAGAATCCGAGACCTTGGATTTGACCGGAGTGCTTGTCGGGTCTGGTAACCTATACTTTATTTATGCTCCACTTCATTTCTGCGTTACAAGAACAAAAGTTGTCACGCTACTCGTTATGTTCTTGAATGTAGCTTGAAATATAAAACCAGATGCTTTACATCCAGTTACAGACACAAGTGCTTTCATTCACAGTTTTTGTATGATCTTTCACTGGTTCAGACTTATTTCCCCGAAAGCAAAGGACTTTTTCTTACATAATATGTTTACTGGATTTGTACGTTTTTCCCCCATGTAACCATTACCTCAAAGGAAAGTTTCTTTGAAGTTTCAGTAATGAACTGTATTCATACACATATAATATGTGCAAATTTAGTAATGCACCCTCTTTTAAATTCTTTCAGATTATATTATATTTCATTACAATTTATTGTTTATATTTGATCTACACTAATTTTTAATTTGTTTTCATGACCAAATCCGTAGCAAGTGACATTGGCTGACTGTCAGTGGCGAGCCAGTACAGTACTCGTGGGCTTTGATGTTGTGCCTGTGGTCGCTGTGATGTTTTCTGATCCGCTGGTCACCACACCTAGCACTCTGCAGTCTTGTGCTCAAATTCTATAAATTGGGAGTAGGGAAAGGTTCTACAATTTATGTTTAACTTTTATCACAATTGATTAATTATGCACTTTTTATTTCCGTGTCATTTTAGGTTTGAAAATGCAGGTGGGGGAGGGAGTGGGGGGGGGGGGGAATGGAAAGTGGCCGCTTGTACACAGGGATGTAAATCTTCCGGCTTTTTCCGTTTTTCCGGCTGACTTGCCATTTGGGCCCCAGCTTTTAACAAAAGTCTACTGTAAACAATACATTATATATATATATACTAAATAGAGATTATTTGTTGTAATAGAGGGAAAGAAACAAATATAATTTAGTCTCACTGTATTCTTTTTTCAGTCAGTGCGCGGGCGCCGTATATTTTCCAGCTTTTTTTTTCCAAACCTGTTTCCATCCCTGTGTACAGGTGATTGTCTTATACCGGTGGCCGTCACGCAGTTGCAGCGACTGTCATTTGCTCCTCCTGATCAGCTGTTCATGACATCTCCCTTGCCTTTTCTTCATCTATGGTGCCGTGCCGTCTGAGACAAAGACGAAATGTTTCACAACTTTTGTTCCTGCAACAGTTTATATGTCTGCCTGACTTTTACTCTACGTAGACCAGTGTAGCATTATCATTTGTGAGGCAGCGTGGTGGATTCAGGCTCTCGTCAAAATAATCAAAGTGAAGAAACTTGCATTTTTCCGTAGGTTTGTGTATTTTTATACAATTTTTGATTTTTGGCTCAACACCTTTTATGCCTATTAAAGAACTCATTTCGGTGTGGATTTTTCTGAAAAACGTTGATTAAAGGTATAAAAAATGAAAATTTTCAGTTACCATGGACTCTTAAGCTAAGGAATTAACTAATCGTTGGCGGCTATTTTCTCATTAATTTTACCTTTGAAAACAGGTGACTCCCATCTCCTTCTTTCGCAAATATCTCCACTTGTATTCAAAATAAATGGAATTTTTTTCCCTCCAAATAAAGACAAGTGAACAAGCTTTAAGATGATACTAATAACCCTAGATGCCCAAAAGTTGACGAGAGCCTGACTCCACCGCGCAGTCTCACATATGGTTTTGCTTACAGTGAGTTACACAGTGGGTTTTGTACGATGCTGAACTGAAAGACAGAAAGTTGGGGGAAATCTTTCTAGATTGAAGTAGCAGCCCCAGTGTCATTATACACCACAGGAGATGCAGTTGCAGGATTAAATTGGAAAAAGTATGAGTTGGATGATGGTAGTGATAGGACTATACTGCCTTAAGCTGACAAAACGCTCTTTAAAAAAATTCACAGCAGTTTTGAGAAAAAGTCAGCGTAACCATTTAAAGTATAGAGTTCTTCCAAAATTTGAATTCTAATTTATTAAAAAACTAGTCTCTGTTTCACTTTTGCTTTTTTCACACAAGTAGGGTAACTGATCAGGCTTTCGATTTAGCAAATTGAAAATTTTTGCACCAAAATGAGAAAAGATATTTTGTCTGCTTTCAGCTTTATATAATAATAATTTATGCATAATTGGATCACTTTGTTGTTGAATACAGTCAGACTATTTTTCGACAGTTTAGTGTAAAACTCCACCGTACACCATTTTGAAAAGTGACGTATGACGGAGTCGTACACTGAGCAGACATTCTGTTTTCGCTGTGTATACATATATTATGTCAAGTATGTGCTCAGCTTAGGTTTTTTTGTGGAATAATGATCACAACAGTTCTGTACTGGTAAGCATTAATTTCTTAGGCAAAGTCACGGAATTGTCAAGTTGGACTGTGCATAATTCTCTCCCCGCGGTTTTATGCCCCCAAAAATTCTGAAATCATGCAAATTGAGCCCTAAAATGTGAAATTATGCGATTCTGATAATTTTAATAAAAGAATGATAAAGGAAAATAATCCGAAATTATGCAAAAAATTATCAAATTTTGCTAAATTATGGGGGGTGCATAAAACCCCGGAGACAGATAATTTGGTCGGTTATTATGTTGAATACATGTAGGATACTGTGAGTGTGAGCTGAGACAGTTTTCTTTTGTTTGGTGTAAGTGAACATCTTAAAGCAGGTTTTTTTTGTGATGATCAAAGCAGATTGTTTTTTGTGATGATCAAAGCAGATTGTTTTTTGTGATGATCTATTGAGTTTGAGAAAAAAATAGAGGAGAGTTTCAAGGGAAGTGTTGAAAATGTGAGAGTGTGCTGTGTACATTATTCATCAAGTACCAATACCATTACTATGTCTGATATAATGCTGCAAATTCTGTTGGTATTATTATGAAATAGAAAAAAATGTCCTATTTTTCTTGTTGAAATAAAGACTATTCTCAAAGCTTCGATTTGATTTTGAATTGGAAATTGTTGAATTTTTATATATGTTATTATATATTGATTTCTTAAAAACAATCAGGAAACAACAAAAATACAGTTTTTGGGACACCTGAATTAGTGAATAGATATAATTAAAGGTCTTGAACATCTAGCTCTCACTGGCAAAATTGAAGGCAAACAAGGCATGGGTAGGCCCAGAGCAATCTACTTAGGGAACCTAAACAAATGGGTTTCGGGGAAAGGTCAGGGTAACATAGCTTTTTTTATAAGAGCATCCGAGCAAAGGATTGAATGGAGACTGCCATGATCGCCGTTGTCTACCGCAGATCTGGCACTGGATGATGATGATGATGATGATGATGATGAGGATAATGATTTACAGTATAACACGGACAGCTCGAATTCGTTGGGACCGGCCTTTGTAGTTCGAGGGATATCTTACGAAGATTTTTTTTAAAAACGGGACCGCAGACACAGTTCTGCAGATGCATGATTTCAAGTCTTCTTTGTTCGAACTATCCGTGCTATTTGATCTCCTTGGCTATACTGTATACATGGGTGGTTTTCGGGTGCTCTTCTGTGGTTTGCTCCTTCTTTCCTATCAAACATCTACCGTCCTGATCTCTCCTCCTTCTCTTTTGTGTTTGTTCACTCTTTGTATTGTAACACCTCTAATCTTCGGCACTTATATGACCTTATTGTGTTGCAAGTGCCGTTAAACTCTTACTACAACTAAAAATACTGTATACAGATAGCACTCTTACCTCAAACTCAATGGAAAGTAAAGTACGCCTTGTGCTGATGTCAACCTTAGCACTGTGTAGATCAGAGGTCTCACAAATGAAGAGTGGGATGTTTTTGTGCCGTGAACCGTACTAAACTAAGACAAAAACGCATTCTCATCTTTGGTGACAGTCAGGAATATTGAGCACAGATTCATATCCCTTCAGTGACGCATATATATATATATAAATTTGTGTGTAT
>NW_004797632.1:355575-411168 GCF_000002075.1 Aplysia californica | reverse complement strand
TATATACATATATATATGTGTGTGTGTGTGTGTGTATAGAAGCCTATAGATTAATGTTTATAATTTTACCGAGTTTGAGAAAAGAGAAGCACAGCAGCACAATAATTGTCATTTAGTG
Organism: Aplysia californica; assembly: GCF_000002075.1. Classification (NCBI taxonomy): domain Eukaryota; kingdom Metazoa; phylum Mollusca; class Gastropoda; order Aplysiida; family Aplysiidae; genus Aplysia; species Aplysia californica. The sequence goes on along the minus strand of NW_004797632.1, from coordinate 411,050 downwards.
CTGGGAAAAGGTAATACAGATAGACAGAAACAAAACAGAGGGATAGTAAAGAAGTAGCATCTCCGTACCAGTAGCGCCCTCCAACCACCCACTTTTCCTGAGGAGAAACTTCATCACGATGTGGAACTCATTACCCTGTCCCCGTCGTTTTAGGCAAGAAAAATTCTGAAATTATGTAAACAGCCCAAAAATGTGAAATTATGCAATTCTGTTAATTTTAACAAAGAATGATAAAGGAAAATAATCAGAAATTAGGCAAAAAATGATCAAATTTTGCTAAATTATGCGGGGTGCATACATAAAACCACGGGGACAGATTTCCTGAGCAAAGATTAAAATGAAGGTAGGTTGTCAGGCACCTGCCTCTTATAACAACAGAATGCCAGGTTCAGTTTCCAACTTGGATGGACATCACAGTTGCCGATTTTCCAGATAAATTTAGTTTTGGAAGAGTTTTTTTTATATGGCACTTGCAACATAAATAGGTCACATTGTAAGTGTTGAAGATAAGTAGAGGGGTTGCTAAAGAGCTACAAAGAAAAGGAGGAGAGATCAGGACGAGAGCCGGATAAACCCAGATTATTGAAATTGTCATGATTTTGTACTTTATACTTGATACAAAAATTAACTCGAAATAAGACATGGTCAGCACGATCCATGAATTGTGAGTACATGTACTTGCAGATAAGTTTCCTGGGAGTCTGAAAAGTTCAGGATTCGTTTTTGGAGCCAGTGTGCAGAAGTCACCATTAGTCAATTAGTGACTAAGGCCTGTTCAGTGGACAACCAGGGTTTTTCCTCACCTCTCATCTTTGAACTTTCCCTCAAGAAAGTCCACCTCTCTGGTGCAGCGGTTAGGTGCAGGAGACACAGGTTTGAAAATTGACTTCCCAATGCGGAGGATTTGTATTTCAAACATCCTGGTCTTTCTGCTAGGTTGTTGTAGATATCTCCCTCTCACCTCGGGTTAGCCCCGACAGGCAGGGTTACAACTTACAAACCCACCTCCTAAATGACCTAAATTATGTTGATGGGGGCGTAAAAACACCTAAATTAAAAAAAGAATTTTTTAAAGAAAGTGTTCTTATTGAGCTCTGAGTTCTCGTCTAGAATAAAGGATAAATACTGTGACGTGAGCATCTTGTGCTCCACGAGTTAAAAGATAAGTGGTGGAATTAGGCTCTCGTCAAAATATAGTGAAGAAACTGACATTTTTCCACAGGTTTGTGAATTTTTATCAAATTTTTGGTTTTTGGCACACCTTTCACGTCCATTAAAGAACTCATTCCTGTGTGGATTTTTCTGAAAAGCGTTGATTAAAAGGCATAAAAAAAGCAAATCTTCAGTTACCACCACACACTCTTAAGCTGAGGAAATAACTAATCTGTGGTGGCCATTTTCTCACTAATTTCACCTCTGAAAACAGGTGACCCCCACCTCCTTCTTTTGCAAATATCTCGACTTGTATTCAAGACAGAGGGATATTTTTTGCATCCAAATAAAGACAAGTGAACAAGTTTTAAGGTGATACCAATATAACTCTACATGCCCAAAAAATGACGAGAGCCTGATTCCACCACGCTGCCTCACAAAGACTAAGACATCCCAGCAGCAGTTTAAAAATTGGGACGTGTGGACAACACAAATTCCACACCCCCCCCCCCCCCCCCCTGGGGAGGTGCCCCTGACTGAATTGTCTTTAGGCCATTCCCAAAGGGGGGACATTTCTCGTTAATTCACAGTAGAATTGTAAATGGGCTGATTCATCATGTCACGCTCATAACTGTGCCTGATCTACAACAGGGAACTGCTGCTTTTTCTTTCCTAATCCTTACTATTGTCATTTTGCCTCTACTTCTTTTGTATGTTTGTCACACTCTTGTGACCTGCTATTTCCGGGGTGCCTTGAAAGTCGAAACAGACTTTGTGCTGTTGAAGCTAGAGAGGTGAGCAGAGTAAGCCTGATTCTCTGTAAAGACTTCTCTGTTGACATCCACCCCCTGACGCTCATATGACCTTTCCTTATGCATTTGCGAGTGCTGTAAAACCTCTACTAAATAATTTTAAAAAAACAATAGCTTCCAATTTCAGTCAAATTATACCATAAAATGGAAAGCAGCTGGTCACTACAAACTACAACAAATGACCAAGAATATGCTGGCCTACACTATCAAATGCACCACAGGACTACCACTCATCATCATCATTGCCTTTCTGACCCTGGATCAAGAACAAACACCTTCCCTGCCCACAGCAACCACTGACTGTAAGTTGTAACCAAAAGTTCAAGAGCATTCAAAAGTACAGTATATGCAGCACAGACACACAAGAACCAGCAACACTGTAGGTGCAAGATTCTTAGTTTAGTTTTAGTAGAGGTTTTTCGGCGCTTGCAATTGCATACGGTCATCATACGAGCAAGATTCTTAGTTTAGTTTCAGTAGAGGTTTTTCGGCGCTTGCAACTGCATAAGGTCATCATATGAGCACCAGAAGATAAGAGGAGTTACAAGAGAGTAACAAACATAAAAAAGAAGAAGGGGAAGGTAGATGTTTGATAAGAAAGAAAAAGCAAACCCCACCAGAGCACCCGCCAACCACCCACTTGCAAGATTCTACATTCAAACACCTGTTCAGATCAAGCATAGGAAAGCAAAAGAAATGCAAAGAGTAGAGTTTAGTTTTGGTAAGAGTAGTAAGACTAAGAGTTTTACGACACTTGCAACACAATTTGATTATAAAAATACAAGTGCCCAAGATTATCTGTCCCCGTGGTTTTTTGCACCCCGCATAATTTTGCAAAATTTGATCATTTTTTGCATAATTTCTTATTATTTTCCTTTATCATTCATTCAATCATTGTTAAAATTAACAGAATCGCATAATTTCACATTTTTTGGCTCAGTTTGCATAATTTCAGAATTTTTTTTGCATAAAACCACAGGGACAGGTGAGGATTATAGAGGCGATACTACAGAGTAACATACAACAAAAAGAAGGAAGAAAGATAAGGGTGATGTGTGTTTGGAAGGAAAAAAGGAGCAAACTATTAAAAAAACGCCCGCCAACCATTCACAAGAGCAAAGAAACCAGCAACAAGATAAAACATTAACAACAACAACAATAAAAAAGAAACTTGAGGTTATGTAATATTTATTACAGTATCTACTAATGCAAGGATCATCCAATGGTTACATTCAGTCAGTGCCTGAATATAAATCATCCCAAAAAAAATATCAGAACAAAAAATATTGAGCTCACATGCCAAAAATTCACAATTCACGCTGATTCTCACAAAAATTCAAAAGGTAATTTGTAGCTGAAACCGAAAACCAATAAATCTACTCCTGTCATCATTTAACAGAAATTTGTATTTCTAAATTTCAAAATGAGGCTCACGACAATTAGCTGATTGAGATTCTAATGACATGATGCTTTGGTTTTTCTTTTTCTGAAACAGGATTCAAGTTTAAAGCTTTTCGAATTTCCAAACTTTTTTAAAAGAATCTCTACTGGATGTACAAATATAATAAACTTTCTTTGGAATGTAAAAAAAAACATGGTAGTTCAAACAAAGTTGAGGAACACAGTTATACCGTTGCAAAATACAGTTTCACGCACCAGAACTTATACCATACCTTTTGAGAGAAAGTCCTGAGACATCATGAAATAGGACCGGCCATTCATTCATTCATCCAATCAGACGCACAACCAACTATAAAATATAATGTACATTCATAGGTATCAGCGGGTCTTTCTTTGTGCTTTTAGCAAAAAGCTTCTTCAAGAAACATGGCTCATTTTAATTAACTTAAAGTGAGCAACATTCGTTTACAAGTCAACAGCCTATTGCTTTCCTATGCTAATCAAACCATACGAGGGTAAACTTAAGAAAATCTGAAATTTCTCAAAATAGTACACGTAGTGTACGCATACCACTGGAAGTGAAAACGTCTCTCACAAGTGTAAGACACTGCAAAATATTGATAAACCAAACTTTTGGGACCTTTGAAATTAAATATAAACCTGGATAAACAGGCTTTTGGGTTCAGGCAAAAGGCACAAGAAAGGAGAAGGTACAGAAATTTTGCCACAGTTCGTTCATCATGAACAGATGACGACATTTGAAACCAAAAGGAGGAAGAGAAGCTATAAACCTTGCAAGCTACCGCAGGTAGTAGCACAGTACTGTACGCTTAACACACTATGACAGATATCACAGAGAATTTGTTGATTCCCACAGAAAGGATAGACACATCAGAAGAGCAAAGGGAGCTGGAGAGACACTCTGATTACTTACAAGTTTTGATACATGAGACGTAAAGATGAACTGGCTACATCAATGCTACGCTGCTACATATACTCACACTTATTGACATCAAAGACGACATTACCAGCATGTGAGAGAGAAAAAAACAACAACCATACACATACACTCTTTCAGTTGTATTTGTTCTGACTAGATACGCGTATATATATGTATAAATTTGCAAGCATACCTCTAGGAAACAATGACGTATAGAAAACCTTTCTGTTGTGCTGACCAATAAAATGTCTAAGTAGGCTCAAGCAAAACTGTCAAATTTTTAATCTCCAAAGAAACGGGAACAAAAATACAACAATTTTGCAAATGTAGTGCTTATACGCTATGCAACCACCTCCTAAAATTTTTCCAACATTCACACAATCTCACAATAACCTCATCCGCTCCACTCCAAAGATGAAAAAGGACAACTCAGATAAACGTTGATTTATCCATCAATAAGACGAAAAACATCTTTCAGAGCTGTTGAGATATGATTACAAAATGGTATGGGCAGCTCATTCACTAAAACTTTATGAAGGGCACAAAGTACTGAATTGAGACTTTCTAGTGACTGAATTCAAACTTTTCTACCCTGCACTTAATGTTGGAAGAGCATCATTTGATTGCATGCGGGAGCTAATAGTTTCACTTTTAAACCAAAAGGCCAGAAATATTTTTCAAATGCACCACACTTAACCACTCTCAAGGCTCCAAATCCGTCTTCCACACTTCTCAGCTGCACCATACACCAACATACACGACATATGAAAACACCAACATCTAGCAAATGTGATCCACCACACCATCGTGACTAATTCAGCTTGACATTTTCGTGAAGAGAGATGTCTATATCAAACAGAGGATCCTGCACCAAGACCATAGACTTCTGCATTTGCATCTTCATGTTCTTCTCCAGCTCCACGATCTGCTTGTTTGTGTACGCTGCAATCTCCGTCTCCGCCGAGCCATGTTTCCCAGCAGCCTGAAGACAAAGACAAATCGAGAAACACAAATTAACGATGAACATTTTACGAGTCTCAAATAAAACTTGAGTTACTATTCCTAGGCTGGAAAAGACATTTGGCTGCAGTCATTATTGCGACCTCTACGCGGTGCAGCAGACCCCGGAACAAGTACAGCTCCGAACCGAACCCCAATCAAACCTTGGATTCAGGAAGGAAGGAAAAGACACTTAAAAATGAAGCATAATTTCGTTACTTTATACTACAGACTTTTTCAGGTCTGTTTTCTTCATCTCAACCTAAAAAGAGGCAGACAACAAACAAGTACATTGGAATATAATATAAGGAAAATTTGTGATTCTGATTTGTGTAATACGGATGTTTCAAAATTTTCCACATCATTACTTCCTTTGGTGTGCTGCAGATCAAATATGGCCATTACCTACGCCAAGTGTCAACATTCCACTGGACACAACTCAGGCAATAATAACTTCCACGAGTTTCACAGCCAAGTACGTGGACTGCACCAAAGGAAACAGGTAAACAAAATTAAGATGACCAATTAGATGACTATACATTGTGATGCTTGTTCGTTTCTGTGAGTTTACACATCATTCAATGTTCATCTTATCTGTTTCAGAATTGTGAACATAAATAACTTTGAGGTATTTGCTTACAGAGTTTATCAGATCAATCAGCAATGTTCACAATTTTTCAGGATTATAAGTGCACACTCTGACCACTACAACTGACAGACAGACACATCGACTTCTATCTGATTTCTTCAGACTCGGAATCCTGAAGAATTGTGAACATAAATAACCTTGAGGTATTTGCTTATAGTTTATCAGATCGATCAGCAATGTTCACAATTGTGAAACAGATAAGATGAACAACAGGTAAACTCACAGAGACGAACAAGCATCACAATGTATAGTCATCTATGAACCTTTTTAAAAACCAACCTTGAGACCGGAAACTCAATAACTTACCGCTTGTTCAGCATTTTTATACAGTTTTTCTCTGTGTTCTTTGTAAGCTGTAATTTCTGCCTCTGCTTCTTTCTTGGCGGTCTTTAGTCTGGCTGCCTTACCTGGTGATGGCGAAAAAGAAGAAAATCTGTGTGTGAGAATAGCTGCAACTTCTGACATAAAATAAACACACCTATAATATATTATATAGTTACTACACCCATCAGACAGTCAGAGCTTACCCACTCCAATGAGAATCATTCTAATGAAAAATCTATTTTTTAAGGAACCAGGGACCATGGCTGTTCACACTTTTTGACGGACACTGATAGTATCATAAGAATGAATTGTTTTTTGAAGTAGACATTTACCGAATGGGGAAACCGGTCATTTCGTCCCACCCCAATTATGTGTGATGAAATCACTTCGCTTATCTCTCCAAAATTGTTATGTCAGTAGAGTTTTGGAGAATCAGCGCCAGCAGTCTTTACCCTAACGACCCACTTCAAGCACGTAATCGTTGGGGCGTGCCCTCTTGTTTTTAAAGTAATTAATTTAAGTCTAAAACTGCTCCCGCCAATAAAAACAACCCAACAAAACTGATCCAGATATGAACGGTTCAGCTGATCAGGCAGGCACGACGACTCGCACCCACCCCCTCCTTGTCCTTCCACGCACCATCCAATCGCCCCCCAAAAATCGTGATTTGCGATTGCCATGACAATGCGCGTTTGATGTTTGCAAGCGCGTGACGAAATGACCGTCTCCATTCAACCTTGTGGATTTGGGGTGTGACGAGATGATTGTGACGTCTTGATGACTGCACCGGTGGGACAAAATGACTGGTACCACCGTATAGCAAAGAGACCTTTCTCCTTGTTCAAACTCAAAAGAATTTTGAGACAGCAAGTTCTCCATTATCGAAGTGACTATTTAAAGCCGAGTCTGCTTAAAACAAAAATTATATTCAGACTCTGAATCGAGTCCAGCACGATGTCACTTCCAACCCCTGTTCCTAGATATTTACAGCATTTATGAAATCTTTTTCGATAATAACAATACAATCGACACGTGAGCTTTAATATCCAGTTACTAGACCTAAACTGGCCCTCCCTGCATTATTAGTATGAACAGAACAACCAAGTTGAGTTGACCTTGCTGAGGGTAAAGTTAAATATACACGTCAACCAATGAGATTTCGGGTAGCGATCACGCAGTCTCAGCTTGCTGGGGGAAGGAGAGTTGGCTGTCAATGTGGAAATGAACTCACAATTGCTAAACCCAAATGCACACACTGCCAAGTGAATTTATTTGATTTAGTTAGGTAGGACCTGCCACATTTTCCTTCCCTTCATGGAGGGGCATTTTTAAGCTACCATTTTAACACAATATGACCATTTCAACTCCCGACATTGGAAATGGGTTTGTTGATTTGAAGGTCACAATTAAATTGTGTGAACATGAAAAAATGACAACTTTTGCTCCATGATTTAAAAGAAAAATCTGACTGGTCCTGTCTCAAATCAATGAATCCCATCTCTGCCATCTGCCAAGAGCACTTAGTATTCGCTAGTTCTAGGTTTAGATATTCTTATTCTTGAAGTGACAGCATTATTTTCAGTTTATAACTAAAAATCCAATATCAAGAACCGTCTTTTTTTATTGCCTTTTGCACCGTGTCTCTATGAGTCCATCTCTATTATATTACTGTAACGGCCACCTCCATTCTCACCCGGGGTGAGAATAGCGCAGGCAAGCCTTTTGGCTATTCTCACCCGGTGTCACCGTGATAGACTAGGCCAACCAGTGTAGCGTTCACCGCAAACAAACGTTCCAGCGCTCTTGTGTAGAAAGCGTGCAATTTTGTCTGTGAGCAGTGAGAGGGGGGGGGGAGAGAGAGAGAGAAAGAGAGAGGGAGGGTAGCACGAGAACTTCCGGGCAAAACAAGATGGCGACCCATGTAGTTCGGCTTGATTCGAAAAGTACCAAATTGTCTTACTTTTGTGCTAGATCTATAACATCATTTTTTCTTTGCTTTTGTCAATCTCCCTTTGTCAATTAGATCATCCACATCGATAGTATTCCAAAACGGAGCCATTCCGAAATTAGTAAAAGCAGGTCTTGTTTCACACCAAGTGAGAATAGCCAACGCTGGTAAGTCTCACCCGGGTGATCAGATAGCACCCCTTCTAAACACTGCCTGACTTTTTTTTTGCCCAGCCCAATAGACCAGAAGGTAACAAATGGGAATTAATTGTGCAGATATGGAAGACTGCCCTAGCAATGTTAACCCTGTTATTACCCGAGTGTAACAAATGTATGTGAGCAGAACGGGAAGACTGTCCAACTTCCATTCAGTTAGTTACTGAGCATCGAGTTACTTCCAAACCAATCAACAAGGACACACACTTCACACAGTACACAGACCACACAATACACAATATCACCACACATGCATAGCTTACGTTTACGGGCCTCGTGGACTCTGTCAGTTGCCTTCTTCTCGGCAATAAGAAGTTGCTGAATACCCTCTGTCTTCTGCGCCATACCGATTGAGATTGTCAAAGAGAGAAGATCAACGCCAGAGGTTAGACTCGGTTGCAAGTTGTCAGTCCTCCGTCATGTGATAACAAACATTATAAGCCGCAGGCGACTTCCGTATGTCAGGTCCTGTTGCCGCATTTTACCGGAGATTTAATACTATAGATGACACCCTGTCATAAAACGCCATTCTAGCTTGGAAATATATTCTTCATAACTTAGGCCTATCATTTGTTTTTAAAAGTACCTTATAACACCTTTTAAGAAGCCTATTTATTCTTTAAAAACTACCCCACATGCCTCTCATTGTCTGCATAAAAATTAATGAAGACCAATGTGGCATACAATACTTCGATAACATCCCTTGCCTAGGCCAGTCAGCAGACCACACCGCACGTCAGCTGAGACAATAGAAGGCAACTGCTACATCCTCCCAAATCTAACCTTGGAATATAATGAATACAAGCCCCCCCCCCCCCCCCCCCCCCCCCCCAGAAAAAAGCAACAAATCAACAATATAACAAAAGTAAGAGACTCCGGTCTCGAATCGATTACGACTCTAACTAGCCTACCCTTGTTGCAGTTAGCGTACCGATTTTTCGCTTGATGTTACTGTTATTATAGAAGTAGTAGGGACTGCGTCAGAGATCGAGAGCAATAATCCTATTTATGCTAGCTGACAAATATTCCTATATTAAACAAAATAGAAGGCCTGATTGGGAACAAAAGCCGAGTTTATGAGGTGCCGTCCATTCAAATTCAAGGAGTTTGTTCGAAGGAAAGGAGTAATGTTAATAAGGACCTATGCGTCCATATCGCCTATAAATAATAATATTATAATCTTGCACACAACTGCACGACGGAATGATAACAGCAATACTAACAATAATAATATAGTAATAATAACAATGATAATATTAGCGAAGAGATCAGATAGATCTAGACCTAGGCTACATGATTAATAATGAACACAGCACAGGGATTTTCATTGCAGATCTGATTCATATATGGGAGTGGGAGCTTTTGCAAGGAAATAAGAAAGCAGCATCCAAACATCCAAACCTAGCTATGTACAAATGTTTTAGTCATTGCTATTGGTAGATCTACGTGAAAGGGAGTGTAAGGAAGAAGGGGAAAGAAACTATAAGTACAAAACACCGAATCCTGCAGTAAGTAGTGAGGGTGGATGGCATTTAATGGAACATAAAATCATGGTCAGTTTTAAAATGAAACACTATCTGATTGCGTATTTCCGGTCATGAAAAAGATGGCTACTTTTAACTCAATCTAGGCCTAGCAGTAGGCTAGCTGAGAAGAGGCTCGCGTACAAATACACTGGTTTTAATAGTGAAAGTATGCGAAGAATTCGTACACCGAAAGCTCTTGCAATTGGGTTAGTTATTTGTGCCTTTCTGTGTTTTTAAGAGATCAATTCGTGTCCCTGTTCAACCTTACAATTCTATATATCTGGTCAGATTGTTGTTAAATTCTTATTTTGTTCCTGGCTGGAGCCTGGATTGTTGAAGTTCTGTAGTGTTGTCGTTGAGAGTTGTAGGTGCATGTAATTTTGTAAATAGATCTAGAGATCTAAATCTAGGCCTAATCTTCTCTAGATTTACAACTTACACGCTGTGTCTCAGTGAAAAATAATGTTGTTAATACTATGAAACTATAATTATGAATTAGTGTGTAGTGTGGTCTTTATTACTTGATGTCAGAGTTGCAAAGATAAGAGAGAGTTAGCACACATACACTCATTTGTGTTAGTTTAAAGATTAGCACGAATCAGCTGACCGCTAAGCTGCTTTCTTGCAAGGCTGCCAATACTGCCAAGCCCCTGTCTTAGGGTGTTGGCTTCACCACTGTGTGTGGCAGTTCACATGAGAGCATTTGCCAAAAGGTGGGATGCCTGGGTGTGACAAATGAGGTCCAAAATCAACTTTATGTAATAATTCTTTAATCACCCGTATTATATAGCCTAATGATTGCTCTTTCAGGCTCAGTAACTGCCAAAGCTGTATATGCAATGGTTTTGGTGTAATTCTGACTTGAATGACGGAAATAGCAAAAAGTTCGTTCATAACAATGATGACACAAATTTATGAATACTCAAAGTTCCTTTCTTCAGCTAGGCTGATGTTATATTTTGAGACATAGCAAATAACTTCCAAAAATACATAGAATTGACAGTTTATAAAAATCTTTATTAATTTTTGATAATATTACTTTTTTGTGTCATAATAGTTATGAACGAACAATAAGTGACCAAAATACTATCAATTTATATCAAGTTTCATCGACTAGAATTGTCTAAAATAACACTCTGGTCTAATTATAGTCAAGTGATAAATGAAAGACCATTGAGCAGCTATTTTTAAACGCAAACTGGTCTTAGGGCATATAATGCATAAATTTAAAGTTTGTTCATAACCATTATGACACACTGTTTCGTTCATAACTATTATTTATGACAAATTTTACGTTTGGCCCCTAAAATTTACTTATATTGTTCTGTCTTTCACATAAAGTGGTTTTCATTTATGAGGCTTTCCTTAAAATATGATAGATTCCTCTATGTAGGGAGAATTCAAAGTTTATTTCCAGAAAAACCCTTAGAATACCTTTAAAATGGTTCGTTCATAACAATATGACAAACTTCAATTTTGACCTAAAAATTTACTCATTTTGATCTGTCATTCATTTTTAAAAACTTTTATTAAATGAAACTCTCCTCATAATATGTATCTCTGTACATGTTTTTAAAGTTTGTTAACTCTGAAAAGCCCTCAAAATATATAAAATGGACTATAAATAGTTCGTTCATAACCATTACTACAAGTATAATACTAATTAAAATCCACACCCATACACTTATGATAAAAATCAAAATATCAGAATGTATGCAAGGTCTGTTCTGTCCTTTAGTTGGGTTTAAATTAAAAATACATCCCAAAACAACTGTAAATTATATGGAATAAGGTTTCGTTCATAACCGTTATGACACACTGTTTCGTTCATAACTATTATGACAAATTTTACTTTGGGCCCAAAAAATTTTAAACTTATTGTTCTGTCATTCACATAAAATTGTTTTAATTTATGAGACTCTCCTCAAAATAAGGTTATATGTTGGAAGAATTCCAAGTTTAATCACTGAAAAACCCTTAGAATACCTTTAATTGTTCGTTCATAACTATTATGACAAACTTCAGTTTTGGCCTAAAAATTAATATTTTGACCTGTCATTTACTTAAAAATTTTATATTAAATGAAAGTTTCCTCATAATATGTATCTGTGTACATGTTTTTAATGTTTATCAACTCTGGAAAGCCCTCAGAGTACAATATGTAGTTCGTTCATAACCATTACTACAAAAGTAAAATACTGATTAAAATCCAGACCCATACACTTATGATAAAAATCAAAATATCAGAATGTAAGCAAGGTCTAATACATCCTCAAGTTGGGTTAAAATTAAAAATACATCCCAAAACAACTGTAAATTACATGGAATAAGGTTTCGTTCATAACCATTATGACACACTGTCACGTTCATAACATGATGACAATCCATTATGACAAGCATATTTTTGCCTCTTCTTCGCTTCTCTTTTGAGTCATCAGCACGATACTCTTCCATGTTCATTCCACCATGTAAAAGGATGTTGTGAAACAGTGGGAAGTCCCTCACATGATATTTAGCAGAAATATCATAAAGTGTTTGTTCATAACATCATTATGACAAACCTGGATTATCTCAATCAAAGTCATATTTAAGCAAAACCATGCGATGGAGCGGAAAATTACCCTTCTGATGGATCAATGTCAAACCAATGTTTAATACCGGTCATTCCCCGGGATGATATGTTTAACGATTAGGGTTTTCTAGACCTTGGAAAGTCTGATGATGTAATTATGACACGAGTTATGAACGAACTTATAAATTTTACTCAGCAATAACATCATTAATATAAAAAAATAAAACCCTTTTAATGGACGCCCGCTGTTATGATGGTGTATACAAACTATTTTCAATGTTTGAATGCACTTCTGTTTGATAGTTTAAGATTAACAATATTCTGTATTTAACATATAATTACGTGTGCACTCAGGATGAGTAAAAAATGCCCTATTTTTAGTACTATTATCTTTCTATGTAGAGATATAAGATGCACACATCAATCTACTTGCTCATGCAGCTTGACCAACTTATTTCCTTGCCATATATGCATAAAGTTTTCAGAAGAAAACATATTTTACCATGAGTAGTGGTTGATTTAAAAAGTCCTTAAGCAAACACCCCCACCTTTTGGCAAAAGCTCATGACTAGATTATGTTCCAACAGGAAGGACTTGGTCCAGTGACTTCCCCAACAAACAAACACTATATAAAGTAAGAGACCTAAATCTAACGTGAACCGTGCTAATCCTGACCCAACCCCTACCATTACCCTTACCCAACCCCCACCCTTACCCTTACCCATACCCTAACCCTACCTTACCCCAAGCCCTTACCCTAACACTCTATTCTATTCTGTTTCATAGTGAAGTGGTCGCCTGTTATGGAAGTCGGTGCTTTTTTGGTAGTACCCACCCCCCTTATTTGAGCCTGACCTACTTCTAGATCTAGATCTATACGTTTGATTCGCGGTGAGCTAAGATATCAAACCTAACAACAGCAAAACATTAAATTGTGAAACCCCCCTTCCTATTTTTGTTAGGTCCCCCTACTCTTGGGGCCAAAACCCGTGAATAACAATTGCGGGGTGGGAACTACCGAAAAAGCGCCTGGAAGTCCTCCCTTCCAACAGCTGTAATTCTAGATCTAGAAATCTAGATATATAAATAAGCCTTCAATCTTATTTTTCTTTGAATATTGTAAGTTGTTTTTTTCTCCTCCCCTAAGCCCAATTCTTCTTGAGTTGGAGGTGGACTTTAGCTTACTAGTTGTGATCCATTTTCAGAGCACATGTTGGTCACACGATGGTGAGCATTGTAGACTGACAGCTAATGAGCAGACAGTCTTTTAAAAATGAAGTTTTAAAATTGATTTCATTTACTACTTACTCAATGTGCTCCTCTGACAAGAATGGCTTAGATGTTTTTGTCTGACAGCTTTTTAAATAAAGGGACCTTTTATAGCAAAGTATGAGTATGTTGTTTGTGGTATGACGACTGCATAGAGTGCAGCACTCCAAACTCGAAAGTCTGCGGAAAGTTAGCCACAGGGTCAACTGTCGGTGAACAAGGTAATACATGTCCTGGATGTCCCGGGCCTGAAGGGTTGAGGTCCTTTAGAATGGGGACCAATCATCATCTACTCTGAGCTACCCCAAGATTTTGCCTTTCACATATTGTGGTCTTACTGCAAGTAAAACTTCAGCATGCCCATCTACTTGATCTATGACAGATATTTTTATCTTGCTACTGTCAACCTCTCTTAAACAATAACTTTGCTCTCCTCGTCAACAGTGGACCTTGTCTGTTCAGTTGGATAACAACACGTATAACAGTGCTTATTGCTGAAACTAGTGTACAATCTTGTTTTCTTTCCTGCTACCTCCTTGCTTGTTCATGAAGAGATCAATGTGGGAATGAGTAGTTGGTTGAACTGACATTTGTTCTTAATAAATATTTTAAATTGCTTTTTTATACACACATCTTACAAATACTGTTCTAAGTCTATATGTCACTTGCAATGTACACAGGTGTGAGATATAAAGCTGCCACAAAAGACAGTGAGGTGAGACAGCAAAATGTCGCTTTTCAAGCGTTTGCTGAACAAGAATACCGATGGCGATGCCAAGTCCCCTGGGACGCCCCCTGCTGGCATGCAGGCCATGGGTATACAGCTACAGAGACGCTTTGCTAAAGGCGTACAGTATAACAGTAAGTCACTTTCAGATTGTTATTCTGCAAGTTCCCTGGGTACACACATGCACACCTACCAACACACTTGTACTTCATCCTATAAATGCAGATTGCTATATATAAAGACCGAATGCTGAATGTGTTAGACTCAACTTTAAAAACAAAACATTCCTGATCAAATGGTTGCGGACACTTTACAGAGGTGGTCATTTTGGACAGTGTCATTGTATATATAGAAGAGTAAAAAAATGGTAGGGGAAGTGGGAAATGGTGATTTGTACTAGTGGCTGTTGGAACAGGTTTGACTAAGGCACAAACCATAAATATGTATTATATCCTTCGTATTTTATTTGCATAATATACGATATTTACATTTTTATTTCAATTCCTGCATTAAAGTTTGTATTTTATTTTACTCATTGGAGTCATTCTTTAAAGGTTGGCTCGTGCAACAACCCAAATCTTGAAACTCATGTTTAACGGGGGGCAGTTCTTATTCCAATACTGACTTTTGTTTCTTTGTTCTTGACCAGTGAAAATTGTCATACGAGGAGACAAAAATGTTGGGAAAACTTGCTTGTTCTATCGCCTGCAAGGTCAAAAGTTCAAGGAGGAATACATACCCACAGATGAAATTCAGGTAAAGGAAAATACATGTTCCCAAGAAATTTGTAACTTGTCCCTTTGAAAATTTACCTTTTTTTTGCTAAACATTTCTGAAAACTAAAATTTTTCTTTCGTCAATCAAATCTGGTACAAAGTTTCTTGCTCTACCTTCAGCTTTTTGTATTCATTGAGGAAACTATTTATTTGTAACTGAATGTTTTGAATAATTAATTTTTGCATGGTTTTCCTCAGAACTCCTCACTGAGGTAGAGAATAGAGTTAAAAACTATTTTGTTTTCACTGAGCTGTAAGAATTGTACAAAATTAAATAAGTATGCTAGCATGTATACATGTTCATGAATTACAAAGTGTTGGTGCCTCCGTTTGAGCAGGTATATATGTGCTATACAAATATTCTTTCCAGGTGGCGTCCATCCAGTGGAACTACCGTGCCACAGATGACGTCGTGAAAGTGGAAGTCTGGGACGTGGTTGACAAGGGGAGGAAGCGACGGAAACTTGAGGGCTTGAAGATGGAGAACGCGGAACTAGCGGTAGGGATGTCCTCGAAATTAGTTGTCAAGTTTTGTGGAGTCAGTAATTGCGGTAATTTTTAGATCTATGTTTTCGTTTTCACATCGTTGTTGATCAGTGCATCATTACATTATGATATTTATACATGCTGTTGTTTATCTAACATGAAATAAGGAAAACCTATAATATAATGGAAGTCTTCTATCTCTAGATTAGTTTTTATTTGATTTGATTTTTTAAGTCACCACTTTTTTTCCCCTTTAATTTTTTCTTTTAGTTTTCTTCTGTTCTTATTACCTGTCTCGATTTTCTTTTTTTTCCTTCATTTTCATCCTCCCTGACCTTGTTTGCCTAAGACTTTAAGTAGCCTACTTTCTGCTGGCCTGTCTCTGAAGTTGCCTTCCTTTTATTTCAGAGTCCGGAAGAGCCGTGCTTGGATGCAGAGTTTCTTGATGTGTACAAGGGGACCCACGGCGTTGTATTTGTGTTTGATATAACGAAGCAATGGTAAGTGCTGGATAGGAGGGAGGTTGGAGGGTGTCACCGACATGTCTGTAACCGGTTGCTCCCTGATGATTTAATGTATCGCAGTCCTTCACCAAAGGAAGAAAAAGATTCCATCCTGATCTTTTTCTTCCTTAAATGCAGATTTTTGTTTCGTTCGAAGAAGCTGAGAATTTTTTCATTCTTCAGGGGATAAATTTCCTGGTAAGAACAGCTGTTAAGAAAACAAGTGGTCTGACTTCAAAATGGCTTATTGTGTGTTTAGACGGAATTTGAACTTAAACCAATAAGGCTGTAGGTTTATGTCAACTGTGGGATGGAAATAGTCTGGCCCTTTGCTTCAAAGCCTTCTGAAATTTGAGTGCTCTAATAAGTTGGAAGAAACGACTTACCTGTGCATACTAGCTCATAATGCTTGCAGAAAATGAAGGGAACTGCTGCTTTTTATTTCCTGATCCTTACTATTGTAGTTTTCCTCTACTTCTTTTGTATGTTTGTCACTCTCTTGTGACTTGCTATTTCCGGGGTGCCTTGAAAGTCGAAGCAGACCTTGTGCTGTTGAAGCTAGAGAGATGAGCAGTCTACGTCTGATTCCCTGTAAGGACTTCTCTGTTGACACCCACCCCTTGGCGCTCATATGACCTTATGCAGTTGCGAGCGTCGTAAAACCCTCTACTATTTTAAAAAAAAAACAACCTCAATGTTTGGCTTATTTCTTCATTTCTCAGGGTCATTGCCTTTCTGATTGACATTATTCCACGTCTTTCCACTACTCCGGACATAGATTCACACCTCAATGGTTGGCTTATTTCTTCATTTCTCAGGACCTTTGGTTATGTGGAGAGGGAAATGGAGAAAGTTCCGAGTCACCTGCCAGTGTTGGTGTTGGGCAACCACCGAGACATGGGACATCACCGCACCGTGACGGAGGAGAAGGCCAACTACTTTGTGGAGCAGTGTCAGAGAGAGAGGTAACTTGGGTTAGAACAAACTCGATTCATTTCGAACATTTGTTTAGAAGCAAACGTTTTATTTCCAGAACAAAAAAAGAAAGAAAGGACCAACTGGTATAAAAAATTAATGCATAACGTAATCAATAAAAGTTATTCAGCCAATATCAGATGTGTGAGAGTAATTTTTTTATATGTATAATGTAATTTTTTACAATATGTCAATCTAGTGACTATCATATGTATACGTCAATGTATGTAAGTGTGTGTTTGTGTGTGAGTGGGTTGATGTTTGCTTGTGCATGTATGTATTTACCATACCACAGCAAATTTATCTTTGTGGAGGTCAATAAAATATTGTCTTATCTTTCTGTGCTTTCTCACAGTGTACTAAAACCTTTTGGTTCCTAATGCTGTAAGTGCTTTGTGGACAGTGTGATAGTTTAGCTGATTGTTCTGTAACTTACTTGTTTGTTTGATGCTTTTGCTTTTCCTGTTTCCACACATTCGCATGATATGGAATCTGAGGGTATCAATTTACTTTTACAAATAAATCTCATTTTGAAAAATTAACTCCTTTAATTAAACGAAGGCTGCAATTTATGAACATATCGCGACCTCAGTGCTTTCTTGTCGTGTCTCCATTTTTTTTAACATTGAAAATGTGACTTCTTTTTTAGCTCACTCTTTGTATGAACTGTTTAAAAATGGAGATACGACAAGAAAGCACTGAGGTCGCAATATGTTTATGGCCTCTATTCTCATTTTCTTTTCAGACCAGAAGGCTCTGGCAAGATCCGTTATGCAGAGTCCTCAATGCGGAATGGATTTGGCCTGAAGTATCTTCACATGTTCTTCAATCTTCCCTTTTTGCAATTACAGGTTTGTGTCAGTGATGGTAGAAATATTGTCGAAGTATGGGACAAAAGTAGACTTCGTTTTGATTTCTTTTTTTTAGGGAGGTATTTTGTTCTCAACAGGACAACCTTCAGAACTAGCATGAAATTTGCTAATGATTGAGTAGCATGTCTATCTGATACACAAATTTGTTATTTACAATCTGAATAAAGAAACATTGTGATTGTAATAATGATAATGAACAGCTTTTGCGAAGCGCATTTCCCTGCTCAACAGGAAACTCTTTGTGCTTTACAATCTACACTTTTACCTCAGCACACCCTAGAAAACCCAGAAACATTTCTCGGCTTCCCGGAAAGCATAGGGTGCAAGTAGCCAATTAACTGTGCAAATACTAACAAATGACAAGATCTCTCACAGTCTATAGCTAGGTTTCCAGTCCCATCTTAGTGAAGTGAGGAAAATTCGTGTAAAGTAAGTGCTTTTCCCAAAGGCACACAAGTGGGACTCCTGATGGGGTTCCAACCCCTGGCCATTTGGTTGTGGGCCCAACAACCGAACCACTAGACCACAAGCGCCACGATAAGAGTAGGTTTTATTGTGATTCCTTTTCTCTTCTGAAAATATGTGAGGCTGCGTGGTGGAATCAGGCTCTCGTCAAAATAATCAAAGTGAAGAAACCACAGGTTTGCGAATTTTTATCCAATTTTTGTTTTTTGGCTCAACATCTTTCATGCCCATTAAAAAACTCATTTTTGTGTGGATTTTTCTAAAAAACGTTGATTAAAGACACAAAAAATGTAAATTTTCAGTTACCACGGACTCTTAAGCTAAGGAAATAACTAATCTTTGGCAGCCATTTTCTCACTATTTTTACCTCTGAAAACAGGTGACCCCCTCCTCATTCAATTGCAAATATCTCGATTTGTATTCAAGATAAATGGATATTTTTTTCCATCCATATAAAGACAAGTGAATAAGCTTTAAGATGATACTAATAACTCTGCATGCCCAAAAATTGACGAGAGCCTGATTCCACCACGCTGCCTCACATATTTAATTTTGTCATTCCCCAGAGAGAAACGCTTGAGAAACAGCTGGAGACGAACATGAAGGACATGATGTCCACCATACAGGAGCTGGAGATCCACGAGGACTCGGAGGAACAAAATTACGATTTGTACGTTTGCTTTGCTCCTCTATTGCTTCGAACTACATTTGTGAGGCCTTCTGACTAAACGAGTTACTTCTCGTGGGTGGCTGGCGCGTGTGCTCCTGTGTGGTTTTACTTCTTCTTTCCTTTCAAACATCTATCGTCATTATCTCCCCACCTTCTTTTTTTTTTTTGTGTTTGTTACTCTCTTGTCACACCTCTAATCGTCGGCACTTATGTGACCTTATTGTGTTGCAAGTGCTGTAAAACTTTTACTAAAACAATAAAACAAGTTACTTCTCGGAGTTCAATGCTATGGAAATATATACGTCAAATTTATAGGCTGAGTTTGTACAATATATTAAAATGAAACAATAAAATATATGTTAGCTTTAAAGAAAATGGTATCAGTTAAAAATCTACAAATTTGACCGCAGTGTCGATTTTCGACCAATATCTCCTTTCATGGGTTGTGAGAAGTAACTTATTTTGTCAGCATGTCTCACATTTGTTGACTGTGGTGTTAGCAATATGTGAGGCAGCGTGGTGGAATCAGGCTCTCGTCAAAATAATCAAAGTGAAGAAACTTGCATTTTTCCACAGGTTTGCGAATTTTTGTCCAATTTTTGTTTTTTGGCTCAACATCTTTCATGCCCATTAAAGAACTCATTTTTGTGTGGATTTTTCTGAAAAACGTTTATTAAAGGCACAAAAAATTTAAATTTTCAGTTACCACAGACTCTTAAGCTAAGGAAATAACTCATCTTTGGCAGCCATTTTCTCACTATTTTTACCTCTGAAAACAGGTGACCCCCACCTCCTTCAATCGCAAATATCTCGACTTGTATTCAAGATAAATGGATATTTTTATCACCCACATAAAGACAAGTGAACAAGTTTTAAGATGATACCAATAACTCTACATGCCCAAAAATTGACGAGAGCCTGATTCCACCACGCTGCCTCACATATGATTCTGATGACTCTACTGAACCTGCCTTTACCTGTAGTATTTCAGATTGTATTCTTGGAGAAAGCGAATCATTACTATAATAAGTAACAATGTACAGTCTGCCATCTACTAACCTAACTTTATTATAACTTTAGGATTTTTATAATAGAAGTGTTTTTTACGTTCCCATCGACACAATTTCTCACAAGCTTGTGTTGACTACATCCAACAGTGTCTTCTAAGGTGTTGTTAGCTTCACACCTTTTCTGTATTCTTCTTATAATAAATTAATAAGCTCTAAACTCTACTTTCATTGATCTCAGTGGAGATATTTGGTTCACAATGGCATACATACATACATACATACATACATACATACATACATACATACATACATACATACACACATACACACATACACACAGACACACACACACACACACACACACACACACACACTCACACACACACATACACACACACATACACACATACACACATACATACATACATACATACATACTGTCTGCTTCATTCCACAAGTGCACAAGTCATTTTTTGAATTTATGAAAGAATCAAAGAAAATGAGATGGCCAAAATTAGAAACTGGCTTTTGTGGAAAAATCAGGACGCACAAATTTCAGTTTAAGTTTGAGCCTCTCCACTGAACTTTTGTAAGTCTTTTGTATTGTCCCACTCAAAAGTACTGAAAATGTTATATGTGTGGCTGGGGTGGTTTGTTTCCTATTAGACATCTATCGTCCTAATCTCTCCTCCATCTTTTCTCTATATGTTTCTCTCTTGTAATACCTCTAATCTTTGGCCCTTATATGATCTAATTGTGTTGCAAATTCTGTAAAACTCTTATTCACTAAAACTAAATGAAAATGCCCCAACTTGACGGATTTCATAATTCCTTTTTCTTGGGTGCAGATTTTTGGATTCCCTCACGCAGAAAAGACGGCAACAGCAGGAGAAGTTGTCTGAGCCAGCCACCGCCACGGCCTCCATCAAACAAGACAAGTCCGGAGTTCTGGTGGGCAAACACGGAGCTCCAGTGGTGATCAGCTCAGGGCCGGGGGGTACCGAAACAGTGGTGGGAGCCACGGGGAACGGTTCAACGGCTACCGTCACTACTACCTCTAAAGGTGAGGCTTGGACAGTGTTTGCTTGCTTTAGTCTTGTATTGATTGCACTGTGCGCAAGTTTCCAAATGTCTTGAAATTTTCTTTATTTATCTTCTTATTGATACATCAATTACAGTATAATAATAATAATAGATAGCGCATATCCCGCTCAACAGCAGGCTCTATGCGCTTAAGTATAAACTGTCCAAGGTTAAACCAGGAATGTTTCTGAGTGTTCTATGGTGTGCTTGGGGTAACAATTGTTGTAAAGTACATTTTGCGTGCTGTAGAGGATGGATATGCGCTATACACTTTACTTTACTTTACTTTTCCGATCCAGCGGCCATTTGGGTTCTAGCCCTTCGGTCTGTCGATATGGCAAAGAATTTACAGGTTTTAATCAGCAGTGCTTTGTCGCTGTATAGAGTATTTCCGATGTCTGGGGAGGCAGGTAGGTAGGTGCTACGCAGGTCGCAAGGCGCAGGGCAGGTAAAGAGGTGGTGTGGTACTGGTATGCGCTGTATAAATGCAATTATTCATCGTTGTTATTATTATTATTAAATGTACTATCAGTCGCAGTAAAACCAAGTTTATACAGGTGGTTGCCAAGTGCTCTGGTGTGGGTTGCTTCTTTTCTATAAAACATCTATCATCCTCCTCTCTCCTCCTCTTTGTTTTTGTCATTTATTCACTAGTAACTCCTCTACCATTTATTCACTAGTAACTCCTCTACCATTTATTCACTAGTAACACCTCTACCATTTATTCACTAGTAACACCTCTACCATTTATTCACTAGTAACTCCTCTACCATTTATTCACTAGTAACTCC
The DNA here is from genome assembly GCF_000002075.1 of Aplysia californica. NCBI lineage: Eukaryota > Metazoa > Mollusca > Gastropoda > Aplysiida > Aplysiidae > Aplysia > Aplysia californica. The sequence continues at coordinate 388,885 of NW_004797632.1, read as the reverse complement.
TCTACCATTTATTCACTAGTAACACCTCTACCATTTATTCACTAGTAACTCCTCTAATCTCCGGCTCTTGTATGTGCTGTTTGTGTTGCAACTGCCTGAAATTCTTATGAAACATTTTTTTAAAAAGCAATTTTATGTTGATTTTTTTGCTTCTTCCTATCACAATACTTGTTTCTTTCTTCCCCCACCACCCCCTCCTTCCATCCCCAGCTGTCCCTCCCTCACCGTCTCAGCCAACAGTTCCATCAGATACTCAGTCCCCGGCAACGTCGGAAGCAGCGAAACCCGCCGAGACAGAGGCCACAGCTCCACCGCCGCGAGACAGCCAATCAGAGACGGGCAGCCCGACCAACACTCCGCAGACAGAGGGGGCAAAGACTGGAATTTTCTCTCGTTTGTTCAAGGGCAACAAGGCTCAGAGTTCTTCTGCTTCTCCGCCGAAGACTTTGAGTGAGTAGAATTTCCCTCTCAACCCTGTCGGACTGTATTCCCGGTACATCAGAAATACTCAAAACTTCAACTATGCCGGATTACCGCTTGACAAGTAATTGGGAGGCCGCGTCATAAGATCACGTCATATTTAAAAATAGTCAGCCAATCAGCTCTAAACTCTGCATTTAGTGCGAGAATTGATCATTGCAAATGGTAGACTCCATGTCGGACTGCAGTGTTGTTTGTCTTCCAAATTTTGGATTTTTATCGTCATGAAGAGGTGTGCTGATGAACCAAGCACTTCGACAGGAAAGAGGACTAGGTCTCAGCTGTTTACCACACAAGAAGTGCTTGAAGACCTATCCGATTATGAAGGAGATCTTGATCATGACTTGGAGAGCAGTGGTAGTAGTAGATATCTAGTGATGAAAGCATGGACTTGGACGATAGTGGTGATAATGATCCACATGCGTTTCTGCACACTTTTGATCAGGAGGTCAGGTATAGGGGGAAGTTAGGTTCAGGGGGTTGGGTCTGATAGGGTTAACATGTGGAGCTACACCTGAGTCCACTTGAACTGAAATCTGCTGTACCCACCTGATCCCCCCCCCCCCCCCCCCCCCGCATTTTGGTTTGGAGGATTGTCTTTGTGATTTCAGGTGACTTTTGGGATTTCAGGTGATTTTTGGGATTTCGGATCTGAGAGATTGTTTGAATAGCGAAGGAACAAAGTCCGGGTTTTTGTTTTCTTTTGGTTTACTGCTGTATTTGGATTAACGGTGTTTGGTTTAAGCGAACTGAACTGTTTTGTTTCTGAGAGTTCTTCCTGCTCACTCCTCAATGGCAATAGTCATTGTCTGGATGATTCTAGCTGTCAAAAGGAGTATATTTGGGGCAGTAGTCATTATCTGGATGATTCTAGCTGTCAAAAGGAGTATATTTGGGGCAGTAGTCATTATCTGGATGATTCTAGCTGTCAAAAGGAGTATATTTGGGGCAATAGTCATTGTCTGGATGATTCTAGCTGTCAAAAGGAGTATATTTGGGGGAGAATTTTTTCTCAAGTATCTTGGTCTTTCTACTGGGAGGTTGTGACTCTCTCTGCCCGGGTTGGCGTCATCAGGCGAGATAGAAGCCCGTTCCTAAAATTATCTAAACTGTGTCCTTGGGGGTGTGAAGACATCTACATTTTAAACAGAAAAATTGTTATAGATAAATGACAATCCCCCAAAAAGTTATCCAAAAGTTTTAAGACTCAAGAATCTACAGAATGCAACCTTTTCCCAGTTTTGTTGAGAAAAAAGTATCAAACTTGGTTATCTCCAGGAGATATGCATGTTGAAGAAAAGGTTTTGGTGAAGTGTTGTTGATAATTTCATTTGACGACTTTCAGATCTTGCATCAAACGAAGCACCTCCGGCCGTGATGAAAAGTGTGGAGGATTTCGTGCCGGACGCCGACGGTCTAGACAGCGGCTTCCTGGACGACACTAAAGAGCCCGTGGTACCTGGCGTCACCAAAGTGGAGGAGGAGTCGGAGAGGTCAGTTTTCTCTTGCTTATGATGAGGAACGCTCAATGTTCAAAACAATCAGGTAACGACAAATGCAGTTTTTGGGACACCTGAATAGACATAAGGGTCTTGAACATCTAGCTCTCGCTGGCAAAATTGAGGGCAAGCGAGGCAGGGGTAGGCCCAGAACAACATACTTAGGGAACCTAAACAAATGGGTAACAGGGAAAGATCAGGGAAATGTGGCTTTTTTTGAGAGCAAAGGAATGAGTGGAGAACCATGATCGCCGATGTCTATAGCAGATCTGGCACTGGATGATGATGATGATGATGATGATGATGATGATGATGATGAGGTCTGTGTGGCAGGGAAAATAACGTTGCTTTCTTATGTTAGGCCTTGACCATCAATGATTTATTTATAGAGGCACCAGCCATCCATGTCCAGGTGCTGTTTTAGCCTCTTTTTCCTGTCTGCGGTCTTATGTTAGGACACTGGTAGTAAAGTTGATAAGTAAAAGTTCCTGTGTCGGGTAAATTGGTCTTTGATATGTGGTCTTTGGGATCAGAAAAGTGGAGGAAGAGTGAGACAGGTAAATTTTCCCTAGCTTCTTCTTCCTCTTGTTCATCGTTAGATCGATTGCTCGGTGTAAACGTCCAATCAACACCACTTTTGAAAGTGACGTGTGGTGGAATTTCAGACTAAGCAGTCGAAATTAATATCCCAGTCTTCAGGGTGGAGGTTTGCTGTACAGTAGAGTTTTGGATCTCCCCACTTAAGTTGGGCCAATATTTCCCTTTAAGGGAAGACCCGGGTCGGCGATCCAAGGCAATATCGATACAATTTTTAAAACTATCCTACTTTTGTTTTTTGCAGAAAAACATCCTTTGACATCTGTTCTATCGAGTCAAAATGAAGAAACTGTTGAAAAAACACCCTAAATGACCTAAAAAGGCGTTTGAAAAGTGCAAATTGCTCAAAAAATCCTTTTAAAAATCCGTTTTTTCTGTTTTTCTCAAAATCTACTTTTTGATATATGTGACCTCCTGGGTGCTAGAAGTTTTCAAAAACTACAGAAGCTAGAAGCTTCAAATTTGGTGTACAGGTGCTTTAAGATCAGTTCTAGGGATCTATGAAAGGGAATTGGGAAATATTGGTAACTTGAGAAAATATTCAATTTTTTTTATATGTACCCCAAAATTTCAACTGACTCTAGGGGGTCCAATGACTTTGGGCTCACTTTTTTAGTTTTAAAGATAGGTCAAAATCCTTTCATGGATCCCCAGTTCATATAGGTTTGTACTTGTGTGCCAAATTTCAGGCTGATAATTCAATATTTACTATGAAAATCTTCTGCACTAAGAAACTGGTTTGAAAATCCAAGATGGCCGCCACAGAGATCCATTTTTCAGAAAAATTGAACAAATTCACCCCTAGTACATCCTATTTACCTATGAACTTCTTGCACAATTACATGAAATTGAAGAAAAGTCATTCGTTTAGAACATTTTTCCGGGAGTGTACGTCTCCCCTTAAGTGCCTTGAGCATTAGAGGCAGGCTTCCCTTGCTTATGATGAGTTCTATGTTCAATTTTAGACCTCCTTCCTGGTTCACTTTTCTTTGTGGAACATTTTGTCAACTGACATGTGGAGGGGGGCTATCCCGAAAAATGTTGTTTTGAGAAAATTGAAGGTAAAGTGTTTGCCTCCTGCTCAGTTTCTTTAAAAGATCAGGAGAGTTTTTTCTATAACCAAACAAATACACACACCAATGTAACCAAACTTCTCCTTTAGGTAGGACAATGCTGACTTTTGGTGTAGGTCAAGATTTCTGGAAACCCCCGAAATCTGGGTTAGCCCGCTTGTCCTTGAAAGCGACCGTGTATTTGTGATGCTTTCAGCATATTTTTGGGGTTTTTTCCTCTCTAACAGTGAAGAGGAAGGCAATCCCATGGTCGCAGGCTTTAGAGATGACCTTGAGTCAGAGGACGAGGCTACATCTGGAGTGGTGACCTCCAAACAGTTTTCCTCATCAGAGGACGAAGACGAGGACAAAGGAAACTCCAAAAGTGTTGGTCCGATCGACTCGGACGATGACGATGACAGGAACCCGGCGGTGACACAAGACGCAGATCTCTCCAGTGATGAAGGGGACAGTGCCCCGCCGCCCCCTATTCCAAACGTTCCAGCACATTCCACAAAGACAGCCTCCAGTGCAAATTCGCTAAAAACCTCCGCGACTTCCGCGAAAGCGAAACCTGTCGTATCTGCAGCCGACGTCGATGTAACGGAGTCGGAAGACGAAGATATACCCGTCGCCATCAGCAGCAGTGCCAACGACAAGCACGCAAACAAACAGTCAGCCGGTAAATCGACTCATCAAGTCAATGCCAACGGTGCTTCCGGGTCCAGCGACGGCTCCACATCTGTCAGCAAAAAGAAAAGTCGGGACCATCACGCGGCGGAGTTGGACTCTGACGATAACGGAGCGGAGAACGACGGGGAAGCCTCAGACACGCCCGCAGCCCCGGTTATGGAAGTGCCGCAGGAGGATCTCAACAGTTGGCTGGACCAGTTTGAAAGCAAGGTGAGTGTGGGTGGTCCGGAGGGTATCACTGGTTGTTCCTACTTAATATGAACTTTCCCCTCTGTTGTTTTTGTCTGTGTGGGTGGTTAGAGGGTGTCACTGGTAGGTCCTACTTCTGTACTTTTTTTCCACTCTGTTGTTTCTGTTTGTGTGGGTGGTTGGAGAGTGTCACTGGTAGATCCTACTTCTATACTTTTCTCTCTCTGTGTGTGGGTGATTGGAGGGTGTCACTGGTAGGTCCTACTCATGTACTTTCCCCTCAGTTGTTTCTGTCTGTGTGGGTGGTTGGAGGGAGCCACTGATAGCTCTTACTTCTTAACTTTTCCTCTATTGTTTCTGTCTATCTGTTCTGTCTGTCTCTCCTTTTCCCAGTACTGAATGACCATTATTGTGTCGATGTGCTTCTCCTTACTCTAACAAACAAAGAAGGTGAGTGAGGGTGGTTGGAGGGAGTCACTGGGAGGTTCTACTTCTTTACTTTTCCTTGTATTCTTTCTCTCTATGTGGATCTTATCTCTCCTCCTACTTTTTAAAGTTTGTTACTCTCTTGTTACGCCTCTTATCTTCGGAACTCTCTTGTTACGCCTCTTATCTTCGGAACTCAAATGATATTAAATGACCTAATTGTGTTGCAAGTGCCGTAAAACACTTACTAAAAACAACAAAAGTTACGTCAATATGCTCCATCCATAACTTTTATACCTCGCTTAACATGCTGTATAGACCCAATCAATGGAGGCTCGTGTGGCCTAGAGGTTAAGGTGTTCGATTCTCATTCAAAGGTCCCGGGTTCGAATCCGAGTAGCGATGGAAAAATGTTCTCCTCTAAAATTGTCTCCTTTCACCTCCTTTCCTGCTATCTAGCAATGTTCTGTCGCCTGCTTTCATCTCCACTTTCTGCCCCCACCCCCTCACCTCCTTTGCACCCTCCTTTGGGCTCCAGACTCTTTCTACAGCCTTTCTACTGCTACTCCTTGGCTCCTTAGTGCTGTCTTTCAACCACACCCCTGATCTTTTGGTAAGGAAGATGTACACCTAGCCTTCTCAGACAATGGCAAAAAATCTCAGAAGTCCTGTTTGCTAGTTGCTCACGTTAAAAATCCTTTGGTGGTCTAAAATCAATAAGAGTAGGCGTCGGCCATCACCCGGGCAAAATTCAAAATTTCCTATCAACTGAAAATGTTTAATGCATCCCATGCGTTCACATGACCTTATGCAGTTGCGAGCGCTGTAACACACACACACAAAAATTGTAATCAATTAATCAGTCAGTCAATCAATCAGTCGGGCAGTCAGTTAGTCAATCAGTCAGATAATCCGTCAATTCGTCAATCAATCAATCAATCAATCCATTTATTCCTGTTGATGTTCCAGCAGCCCACAGGACCTGCGGAGAAAGCAAAGAAAGCTGCAGCTCCCAAGAGCAAGTCATCGAAGAGTAAGGCGGTGAGAGCCGACAGTGGCGACGATGACGACTCCGACAGCGATGGGGCTGTCAAAGTCAGTAAGTAATAATAATAACAATTGCATTTATATAGCGCATATCCACGCTCAAGAGCATGCTCTATGCGCTTTACAACCATAATTACCCCAGCAGACCCTCTGAAAACACTCAGAAACATTCTCGGCTTCCGCGGAAGCATACAGTGCAAGCTGCGGATTTCACGCGCTAAAACACTATCAAACTGACAAGATCATTCACTGTTTATAGCCGGGTACCCATTTCCACCTGGGTGAAGTGAAGAAAATTTGTGCAAAGTGCCTTTCCCAAGGACACAACGTTGGGCCCCTGACGGGATTCGAACCCACGACCTTACGGTTGCGAGTCCGAGAGCCTAACCACTAGGCCGCCGACGCCACATATAAGTCACTGTTACCAGTACATTGTTCTGTCATGTTTTGCCTGTCACCTGTCACACCTGTCACACCTGTCGCCCGTCTCTCACCAGTCAGTTGTGCAGTTGTCACCGTGGCTGTGTTGGTCGGTTGGTGCCCGACTCCTTGCCACAACCTGCCTCCACATGTCGCGCGGATGATATGTGAGGCAGCGTGGTGGAATCAGGCTCTCGTCAATTTTTGGGCAGGTAGAGTTGTTGGTATCATCAATCAGATCGGAGCTTGTTCGTTTGTCTTTATTTGGGTGAAAAAAATATCCTTTTATCTTGAATACAAGTCGAAATATTTGCGAATGAAGGGGGTGTGGGTCACCTGTTTTCAGAGGTAAGATTAGTGAGAAAATGGCCGCCAAAGATTAGTTATTTCCTTAGCTTAAGAGTTTGTGGTAACTGAAAATTTACTTTTTTTGTGCCTTTAATCAACGTTTTTCAGAAAAATCCATACAGAAATGAGTTCTTTAATGGGCATGAAAGGTGTTGAACCAAAAAATAAAAATTTGAAAAAAATTTACAAACCATTGGAAAAATGCAAGTTTCTTCTCTTTGATTATTTTGACGAGAGCCTGATTCCACCACGCTGCCTTACATATTAGATTATTAGTCAGTGGTAAGGGCTGTGGAGATTTTCTGTATTTTGAACTTTTTTTTTCCCGAAATGTATCTGTATGTCCTATTCTGTATTCAAAGAATAAACCTTAGTTGTAAATGCCTAGACGCATGGTGGAAGTTCTGCCTTGTTTGGAAATTAGATAGGTTCCTGATTCCAAGCAGTTCTGTAAGTGTAAGGATATTTATGAGGCAGGACTTCAGAATTGAACGTCCGTCTCTGATAGGACTGAGCCTAATGGGAAAATTGATGTAAAGGGCCTTTCTCAAGGATACAACATCGGATAGAGCTGAGCCTTGAATCCTGAACCGGCGATCTCACCGTTAGGAGCCGGGTAGCCTGATCACTAGACCACCATTATTTTGAATTATTTTGAGGGTAGGGTATAATAAAAAACAAATAATGAGAACTGCTTTGAAAAGGTGTGAAAATCTATTCTTGAAGCACGCTTTCTCTTCCCTGCTATGTTTTACCATTGAATTCCACTCATGATATTGTGGTCAATTGAATGCCATGTTCTCACGTTTGTTAAACTGAAAAGCTCATTTGTGGGTGGGTGGCGGGAGCTCTGGTGTGGTTTGCTCCTTCTTTCCTATCAAACATCTATCGTCCTTATTTCTCCTCCTTCTTTTTTGTGTTTGTTACTCACTTGTAACACCTCTAATCTTCGGCACTTATATGACCTTATTGTGTTGCAAGTGCTGTAAAACACTTATTAAAACAAACAAAAAGCTCATTTTCTCAAAATCATGTTTTTATACCCTACCTCACAAAATGTGCGATATCTCAAAAACAACTTGAGATGTCTAAAAAAATTCAAAGACCCTAATGTACAGGATTGAATTTCCCATTAGGTACAACCCTTAATTCAAAATGGTCAAAATCTGACTTTTGGTACCTTTCTTTAGGCACACACACACATGGCCAATACTGCTTTGAATACTTTGATTTAACGTCCGTCTCTGATAGGACTGAGCCTAATGGGAACATTGATGTAAAGGGCCTTTCTCAAGGATACAACATTGGATAGAGCTGAGCCTTGAATCCTGAACCGGCGATCTCACCATTAGGAGCCGGGTAGCCTAACCACTAGACCACCAACGTCCATGTCATGTATGGATTAGTTTCCATTGCCCCACTTGTTCACCGAAGCGTGCCTGTTTTTTCATTTCCAGAGAAAATATCATCTGACATTGAGGAGGAGCTGCCGAATCCTTCTGCCGTGAAGAAGAAAAAGAAGAAGAAAACGGAGGACAAGGTCAGTGGTGCTGTGTTGTCACCGGACGGACTGTTTTGTCTCTCGTTGAAGGAATAGGAACATTTAGAACTTAGCCTTTTGTCTCCGAGTGGCCTATGGTAGTGACCCGTGAGCTGCTCATGTTTTGGTTACTGGTCGAGTCTGTGGGAGAGCCACTGGAAAAAAACAGACGGATAACAAACTCCACAATTATAAACCCAAACTGGGACCGCGAAATCCTTCGGACCTCTCCAGAAGAGACGAAGTCATTTTTACTCGATTACGCATCGGACACACGGCCCTAACACACAAATACCTCCTTCAGGGAGATGAGAAGCCGTTCTGTGTCGGATGCGGCACAGATTTTACCATTAGACACATTTTAACCGAATGTCTAGACTTTGGAGAGACCCGAAGGAAATACAGTAGTCTCCGCCTAAGATCCCACCGCTTACGATCCCGGTTCACTTAAGATCCCGCTGATTCAAGAAAACATAATTTTTACTATACAAAAGTCACCCCTAAGATCCCGCTCTGATTCACTCTGAAGGTCTACATTCGGCTAAGATCCCGCATTTCAGATCATAATTTGCGGAACAAAAACCCGGGCGGGACAGCCGATCAACTAAGAGTGAAAATTTGAGATCAATAAACTGTCCGTCGCATCAAAGATCAGCTACTATCGTGAATGTGACCACATACACGTTGTAAAACTCGATGAAGCGATACAATGTTTGCCCCAGACGGGATCACACCGGGGTGTGAACTGACCGACACGTTTGTTTTCCCCGAACATCTCACTCACACCTGAGCTATCCCCATAAACTTACATCACTCATTGGGTGGGTAGGGCCTACACGTTCGCTCCAGGCGGGATCACATTGAACTGTGAACTCTTCCCTGACCATTGGAGAAGTTGTTTCTACTCCCGAATTTGCGAGACAGACTGAATTTTAATAGGTGTGTTCACAACGTAATGGTGTGTAACGACAAAGGCGGTTGGGGGAGATGGAAATCTATGAACTTTCGACAGGTAAGTGGGAGGGGAGGGGCAACTTGATAAGCGTAGATCTTGAGCCTCATGATAGGATAATAAGTGAAAATGGCACGCCTCATCCCACTATGCCCTGTGATAGGTCATCAAGGTTAACCACTCTTTGCTCGCCATACGTCATAAACCCACCAAGCGGTCACGTCAGTTCATTTTAGAGTGGAGGGAGACCATTTTACCGATTGTAAGCCTTAACATGGGTCACCATAGATTCTTCCCTGGGTTCGTCGGTTAAGATCCCGGTTCGCCTAAGATCCCGCTTTTCCTTGCTCCCGAGCACTGGGATCTTAGGCGGAGACTACTGTACTATAAATGCAAAAAATTGCAAGACATTTTTTCCATCTTTCCAACAGAATTTTGGATTTTATGTAGGCCATTGGCCTTTATGGAAAGTTATGAATTTTTAAACGTCATGTAGAAGGTTGTTTTAAATTTATATTTAAATCTAAAATCTATTTACACTCGATTTTTAGCGTTTTTAAAGTTTTAAATAGAAATATTGACCAATACCAGACCAAGAAATAAACTGTTGAGAAAAAAACCAACTTGTTTCACGCGCTCATATGACCTTATGGCGTTGCGAGCGCTGTAAAACACCATACTAAACTGAACTAAAAACTGTTAACTGGTCGTGTGCAGGGCCCAAGATGCACTAGTGGGTGGTTGGCGGGTGCTCTTGTGTGGTTTGTTCATTTGTCCAATCAGCAGCAGACAGACCAAAGGCAAGGTTGATGCACATTGGGAATCCTTAAACACAAATCATAAACCTACAATTTGCCTATATTATTTCATAGTATGCACGATGTTGTCTGCCTTTTGGGAGTTTCAGATGAAGAACACAAAAAAGTAAAGTTGTTCCCGCTTACGATCCGGACATTGGGGATTGCCTTGTTAGTGAGACAACTTCCTGGGCCTTCGGCATATTGTGGTAGGGTGGCCAGTTCTTTCCCACGCCGCATTTACCTCCCCAACTCGAAGTCAGGTACCCATTACTGCTGGGTGTTCAGGAGGGGGCGAAAAAAAATCAGTATCAGAACCGAGGCTCGAACCCGGACTTTCTGCTTCGGAGACGAGCGCACTAACAGCTCCGACACTGCACCCTTCAGATTAAAAGAACAGTTGAAGCATCCTTATTGAGTTTACCAGTGTGCTGCTTCCAGAACATTCTGTGATGTCTTTGAAAAAGATAAACCTATTTGTTTGGGTGGTTGATGGGTGCTCTAGTGTAGTGTTTCCTTTTTTCCTATCAAATATCTATCACCCTTATTTCTTCTCCTTCTTTTCTCTGTTTTTCTTCTGCACTTCTATGTTAGGCAGCGTGATGGAATCAGGCTCTCCTCAAAATAATCAAAGTGAAAAAAACCTGCATTTTTCCGCAGGTTTATGAATTTTAACCAAATTTTTGTTTTTTTGGCTCAACTCATTTCTGTGTGGGTTTTTCATAAAAGCGTTGATTAAAGGCACACAAAATGTAAATATTCAGTTACCACGGACTCTTAAGGTAAGGAAATAACTAATCTGCGGAGGCCATTTTCTCACTAATCTTACCTCTGAAAACAGGTGACCCCCACCTCCTTCATTTGCAAATATCTCGACTTGTATTCAAGATAAATGGATACATTTTTCATCCAAATAAAGACAACTGAATAAGTTTAAGATGATACCAATAACTCTACATGCCCAAAAACTGACGAGAGCCTGATTTCACCACGCTGCCTCACACATGACCTTTTGCAAGTGCCATAAAATTGGTACGGTACTAAAAACCAAACCTATGACTTTGTGCAGTTGCGAGCACCGTAAAACCTGTACTAAAACCCCCCAAAAAACCAACCCAAACCCGTTTGTTCCCGTCTTGCAGGATGAAGAGAAGTCCGAAAAGAAGCACCGCAAAAAGAAAGACAAAGACGAGAAAAAGAAAGACGGCAGCGGAAGTAAAGAAAAGTCCAGCAAGGACGGAGCTGCGAAGAAGGAGAAGAAGAAGAAAAAGAAGAAAGCGGAGGAGGAGCTGGATGAGGACAACGACCTGGAGGCTTTCCTGGGCAGCCCGGGCGGAGACTACGAGAGTTTGTAGCACAAGCCCAGTCAGTTGTCTCCATGTGCATTTGTATACAGTGTTAATTCCCTCATGTTCTTTGTGCAATGAATTTTAAATTATTTACACTGGTGTACATATGTTCCCCAACTGAATGCCTTTCATATGGTTTGTTTTTATTTGCTTTCTGTGAACGAGTCATGATGTGTTTTGTGAGTAAATCAAATATATATATATATATATGTATGTATAAGTATACATGTACTTGGACTGTGCCACCCAAAAGATATTTAATATATTGTTAACTCGACAGATGTTGGACACGCAATTAATGTAATGAGAGAAAGTCAACACAATTTGAGCAAAACAAATATCCGTGAATTTTATTTATTTCAGTTAAGAATGCGTGAGTCTTGCTGGGTTTTTTTGGGGTGTAAAAATGAAGGTAGAATGGTCAAGTCACAAGAAGTACTGCTACAAAGAGAGGACTGCCCTTGGTTGGTGTGTGTGTGTGAGTGCTGGGAGATTTTGAGGAAACAAAACTTGGCCAATGTTTCAAAGGGTGACGGCACTATTTGTGCTTTTCAAATACCACACACACATGCGAATAGTTTTTCTTTATGTGCAGGTCCACCAACAACACTCCTCCCTGTTCAGTATTCAGCATTCACAGTGCTATTTACTGAGCCAACGATGGCATGTAGGTCGTGCAATACGATGACGTCCCATCATCGTTCAACATGGTTCGAATTTTGAGTAGGGGAAGGGGGGCCTAATTGCGTCGGCCTGCTGTAAATTTCCTGCAAAGCCTTCCTCTGCACTTCTTCCTCCTTGAACTATTCACGGTGTGACTATTGAATCGTGGTGAATACTTCTTGCAGGCATGTTTTATAACTCTTGTTGGCTCCACTTGTCACTGCCTTGTAATCATCAAGCACAAAGTATTTCCGTTTTTACCTCAACGATTTTAGATTTAATGTGGTTTAATTTTATGATGGGTTCAGAAAAATTAGATGAATATATCCATCTGCCATAAAAACCACACAGCATTGAAATGGCTTTACCACGCTTTGAATAGCTCGGAGTAGTAGAAAAATCTTGAGTGCTGAATGATAAAGTCGTATGGGCATAGCTCGCGTGTGTATTTATGCATGCATTCAGTGGCTTTGATTGCCTGTTGCTTGTCAAGAGAAAAAGAACCTTATGTACTGTGTTCTATCCTTGTGCTGTCGATACATGCTTATCAGTATCATGCGTTGGGCCATAGGCTGGAAGTGGAATGATGGGAATTCTTGTGGTCGTGGTCAGAGTCCAAAGGTTCTGAACTTCAAGTAGTTTTTTCTGTAACTGAGTAAATATTTTCCCGCTTGATAATTGTTGTGTTCCAAAATAACATTTTCTGACTTGATAATTGTTGTGTTGCAAAATAACATTTTCTGGCTTGATAATTTTGTTGGGTTCCAAAATAACATTTTCTGGCTTGATAATTTTGTTGGGTTCCAAAATAACATTTTCTGGCTTGATAATTGTTGGGTTCCAAAATAACATTTTCTGGCTTGATAATTGTTGGGTTCCAACTTAAAAAGGAGATGAGCTCTGTGAACTGCTTTGGGATCCTACTTAAAATGCTGATCAGACAAACTTTGTGAACTGCTTTTGTCATGGGGTTCATTTTTCCTTTGTGCAACTTCCATTATAATCGTTGTGATTTCTGATGTAGCGCTGTCATGTAAGTTGGAGAAAGGCTTTTCTTTCTATAAGGTACGTCACTGAGATGTTCTTCAAAGCACAAATATTTCTGACTGCTTTTCAAAGTTTTACCATAATTTTAGATGAAATCAGTAGTGGGGAAAAAAGTATGTTCTTCCTGTCCTTTCTTCTTTTTCACTCTCGCTCTCTCTCTCCCTTTTCTTCCTTGTATATTCCATTCTGTCTCTATTCTCATACACATATAGACAAACACATGCTCACACTCACACAGAAATTTGCTTGCATGTGCACATTTATGCATACTAATACTATTTACACATGTAAGACTTTTCTTTACAAAATAACTTTCCACAGCTCTGTCATGAAACAAGAAAATACAGTTTGAAACTGTCCGAGACGACCTCTCATAGTTCGGGAGAGCAGGGGTTGTCTTGGACAGTGGACAGTGTCATTATTATATGTGAGGCAGCGTGGTGGAATCAGGCTTTCATCAAAATAATCAAAATGAAAAAACTTGCATTTTTCCGCAGGTTTGTGAATTTTTATTGAATTTTTGTTTTTTTGGCTCAACACCTTTCATGCCCATTAAAGAATTAATTTCTGTGTGAATTTTTCTGAAAAACGTTGATTAAAGGCACAAGAAATGTAAATTTTTAGTTACCACGGACTCTTAAGCTAAGAAAATAACTTATCTTTGGCGGCCATTTTCTCACTAGTTTTACCTCTGAAAACAGGTGCCCCCCCCCCACCTCCTTCATTCCCAAATATCTTGACTTGTATTTAAGATAAATGGATATTTTTTCATCAAAAGAAAGACAAGTGAACAAGCTTTAAGATGATACCAATAACTCAATGTGCCCAAAAATTGACGAGAGCCTGATTCCACCACGCTGCCTCACATATGTGTCACGACGCAGTGGAATCAGGCGCTGGTCAATTTGTTGAGCATATGGAGTTACTTGGTAATATAGTTTTTAAGTTTGTTCATTCGTCTTGCATTGTGAAGGAAAAAAGATACCCCTCTACCTGGCATTGAAATCCAGATTTTTGCGATGGAAGGTGGTGGGGTCGCCCGGTATGAGAGGTAAGACTAGCGAGAAAATGACTGCCAAAGTTTGGTGACTTTCAAAGCTTGAGAGTCCTTGGAAAGGGAAAATTTACATTTTCTGTGTCTTTACTGAACGTTTTTCGGTAGCATGTTCCCAGAAATGCATTTTAAAAGGACAAAAAGTGTTTCTCCAAAAAATGAAAATTTTGAAACAAATGACTCGACACCCAGAAAAATGCCGTCTTCTTTTATTTGATTGTTTTGACGAGCGCCTGATTTCACCACACTGCCTCACATATTTGAAAAACGCAAGGGGGGGGGGGGGATGTGGTTGTTTGTACAGGTGATTGTCTTGGACAGGTGCTCGTTAGATCAGTGGGTGGTTGGCGGGTGCTCTGGTGTGGTTTGCTCCTTCTTTCCTATAAAAAATCTATCATCTCTCATCTTACCTCCTTTTTTTGTGTTTGTTACTCTCTTGTAACACCTCTAATCTTCGGCACTTACATGACCTTATTGTATTGCAAATGCCATAAAACTCGTACCGTACTCAACTAAAAAAAAAAAAGAGCAGGTTCCACTGTACTGAAATAGTATTATTTACACTGCGTCTGCCTGTTTCCCTGTCTACACTATGCTATGCAAAAAAGTGTTGTATGTCCATGAATCTAACCTAAATAATGCAACTTCTCGACTAAATGTCCACAAATTGAGTGCAAAATGTGCATGTTGGCTCCTATGTTGAGTGCTACGTCCTGAATGTTGGCTCCTATGTTGAGTGCTACGTCCTGTGAGTGCTACGTCCTGAATGTTGGCTCCTGTGTTGAGTGCTACGTCCTGCATGTTGGCTCCTGTGTTGAGTGCTACGTCCTGACTGTTGGCTCCTGTGTTGAGTGCTACGTCCTGTGAGTGCTACGTCCTGTGAGTGCTACGTCTTGAATGTTGGCTCCTATGTTGAGTGCTACGTCCTGAATGTTGTCTCCTGTGTTGAGTGCTACGTTCTGTGAGTGCTACGTCCTGTGAGTGCTATGTCCTGAAATGTTGGCTCCTATGTTGAGTGCTACGTTCTGAATGAATATTTGCCTCTCTCTTTTAGCGAGCCGAGCGCTTTCACAAAATTTGATATGAGCTTGCAGATGACATGACTCAAAGTCAGAGTTTGAATATATATATATATATAAGTTGGATCCAACTGAGATGTTTCTCCCTCTTCTCCCAATGTTCTGATGGGAGTCGGAGCGGCCCGCTCCCCCAATGACGTACGCTGCGAGTTGTTGGAGTTAGGAACTTCAGAAGACCAACAAGGGACAGATTATATAAAGCTGTTTTATAGCTTGTAAGTTTTCATAATTTCTTCTCACCTCTCTCTTGATACTCCAGCATCTATGGTCTAGGGGTTAAGGGCTTTGTCGTGGCGTCGCTTACAGAAGTCGTGAGTTTGATTTCTGTGACGCGAGAATTTTTATTGAGTATCTGTCTTTCTGCTGGGATGTTGTCTCCCTCTCTGCCTGGTTTGGCCTTTGACATTGACCGACAGCATTGGCCTTGACATTGACCGACAGCATTGGCCTTGACATTGACCGACAGCATTGGCCTTTGACATTGACCGACAGGATTGGCCTTTGACATTGACCGACAGGATTGGCCTTGACATTGACCGACAGCATTGGCCTTGACATTGACCGACAGCATTGGCCTTGACACAGACAGACAGGATTGGCCTTGACATTGACAGACAGAGTTGAAACAGCCCACCTCCAAAATGATCTAAATAATGTTGAAGAGGGCGTAAAACATCTACAGTTACATTAGTTACAACTTATATATATTTTTTCTTTACACTTGTATCTGTATCTCCACAAGATCTATAGTGGGCAAGTAGTATAGTTTATTTATATATATATATATATATTTATATATATATATATATATTTATATATATATATATATATTTATATATATATATATATATTTATATATATATATATATATATTTATATATATATATATATATTTATAAAATTGTGATTCTTGTTTGCTGAGTTGTAATTGTCGTGTGCTGAGGACCAAATGAAGAGCTATAAAGAGCGGGGTCAAATATTTTTTATATGATTAATTGCACCCCTGCAAAACTTCATTTTTTTGCATATGTACCTGTATATTGTTAATTTTTATAATACATGCTCAGTGGATTGGTGGTTTGCATCTAATGACTGGTTTGAATAACTGGTTCGCAATAAATGACTGGTTCGAATAACTTCCTTCTTAGTAGATTCATAACTGGTTCGCATCTAATGACTGGTTTGAATAACTTGCTCCTAAGATTCATAACTGACATGTATGTCTTCATGGGATTCGTTTATGTGTTGGAAGAAGGTTGTGAGAATTGAAAAATAACGGCAGGAATGGCCAGGATCAAAATAATGAGGGGCTGGACTGTAGGCGCACAGTAGCTGGAGAGACAGGGCACGTCGAATATAGAAATAGGACAAAAACCAACGACAGAGAGAAAATGGTGTCTGAAGAGAGCGGCCTTTGTCAAGCAAACTCACTAATGTTCCCATTTGTCTGGGTCCTTTCACTTTCAGAGATGGGCGTTAAGTTTTGGAGGTCCCCCCCCCCCCCGTTTAACTTCACTGTGTTGCAAGGGGGGACGGATCAGTAAACTTTGCCCTCTCATTTGCCGTAGAAAGCTACACGCAACAGTCGCACCACTTGCGGTGTTTACCTTTTCTGCCCTCTTCAATTGGTTAGGCGGGTGCTCTGGTGTGGTCTGCTCCTTCTTTCCTATCAATCAAATATATATCGTCCTTTTCTCTCCTCCTCCTCCTTTTTTTATGTTTGTTGCTCTCTTGTAACACCGCTAATCTTGGGCACTTAAATGACCTTGTTGTGTTGCTGGTGTCGTAAAAGTGACTGAATGGCTTAGTCTCCAATGACTCTAGGTTTCCGTTGTATGGTGTTATTATCGATCCAGAATTTCCATTGTATAGGAACCAGTTAGTCACCAAATAAAATGTTCCTACACTTCTAATGTAACTGTATAACCTTCATCAACCCTGTGTTCAATGCACTGTTTTTACAGACGAGGAAGGCAAATGTTTAAACACCTGAAACGACGTGATGAATTGTTTTCCAGGTTTCAAATAAGAGAGTTTGAAAGTATTTCATATCTGCTGTATGAGAAATCTGGTCAGGAAATCACAGATAAATTCCCGATTGATGGAAAAGGTACTGCATTGTTCAGTTGGGAAGTGTTTTTTTAAAATGTATTATATTCTATTAGACCTATATTCTATCATTTTATATATATATATAAGCACTTGTGAAGAGAATTTTCTTTTTCTTTAATACTCTTTCCATTATAAATGCAAAAGCTACACATTCTCCGCTTTGAAGCTGTAAGCCCCACGTGTCCACCAAACGAGAAACCAACAGTGGGTGGTTGGCGGGTGCTCTGGTGTGGTTTGCTTCTTCTTCTTTCCTATCAAACATCTATCGTCCTTATCTCCCCTTCTTGAAACTTCTTCTTTTTTATGTTTGTTGTTACTCTCTTGTAGCACCTCCAATCTTCTTGCGCTCATATGACCTTATGCAGTTGCGAGCGCCGTAAAACGTCTACTAAAACAAAAAGAAACCAACAGACAAAAAGACCGTGCCAGAAACGAACAGACTGAATTACCTCCTCCTGACAAACAGTCAGGTCGTTTCTGCTGTGGTGGACACGCTGCCCAAGAGTATCACTCGTATTATTTTTGATTCTGTAAGTGCAAGAAGTGTATTTTGTCCATAAGACTTGCCTCAGCGTTCTTTGTGTCCAGGACTTGCATATAATCAGCATTAGTAACGGTATGAACCATTATCTCTGCTCTGTTCTACATCTTAATAATGTCATCACTTTATGGGTGGTTGGTGGCTGCACTGGTGTAGTTTGCCCCTTCTTTCTTATATCAAACATGTATCATCCTTTGATCTGTCTTCCTTCTTTTTCTGCCTCTCTACTCGAGTAGGAACACCTCGAATCTTCGGCACTTTTAATTTTTGACTTATAGGTGTTTCAATACTCTTCTTTTGCAATACTAACTCATCTCTTCATCACTGTCTCTTTGATGTAAAATATGAACAGTCGAAATTGTCCAAGATGGCCACCCATTGTCAAGGAGAAAAGTGAACGTCTTAATATAATATATTAATAATAATATATAACATTTATATAGCTCATTTCCAAAAAAGTAGCGCAATATTGGAATACCCATTTTCAAAACCTTTCTTTCTTCTCATTCAATATATATTTATGCACACACACACACACACACACACACACACACACACACACACACACACACACACACACAAACACACAATTTTCATCCAGACATAGGAACAGAACAACTATAATGAAAAATAAAGTTTATGAAGGATCATCTTAAACAGATGGACGTCTTACACAGCGTCATTGTATTGCACAAAAAAAAAATGCCGGAGGGAAAAATATGAAGTGGCCAATTGAGCAGGTTTGACTGTATCAGTTGTTTTTTTTAAAATGCTAATAAAAATCAAATGATAATTTCTGAAGTTTCCTGCTGAGATTCTGTTCATTACTGTTACCATCATTTTCAAAGTCTTCGAGGAACGCAATATATTTTTTTGACTACTCACCCTCGCTTTCACCAAAGATCATTCTAAGTTCATTTATCTTTGTGAACAATGACATCAAACTAAATTGACTGGTTTCATTTCTGTGAACATTAACAAATATATGAATAGCTGCGGGAATGCATTGTGAGTGGATGGAGGGTGTCAGTGGTAGGTCCTATTTCTTTTCTTTGCTTCTGTTTTCTCTGTTGTCTGTCCATCTGTCTTGCTTCTTCCCTGCACTGTATGTGTCATGACGCGTTGGAATCAGGCGCTCGTCAATTTTTGGGTATATGGAGTTATTTGTTTCAACTTAAGGTTGTTCATTTGCTTTGCATTTGATGAAAAAAAATCCATTTGTCTTGAATAGAAGTCGAGATATTTGCTGTTGGAGGAGGTTGGGTCGTCTGGTTTCAGAAGAAAAATTAGCAGGAAAATGGCCACCAAAGTTTGGTGACTTTCATAGCTCAAGAGTTCTTGGAAACTGCAAATTTACATTTTTTGTGCCTTTAGTCAACGTTTTTCCATAAAATCGACACATAAGAATGATTTTGAACAGACATAAAAGGTGTTGAGCCAAAAAAGACAAATTCCAAAAAAATTTCCGAACTGGCAGAAAATACCGATTTTTTACATTTCATTAGTCATTATTTTAACGAGCGCCTGATTTCACCACAATGCCTCACATATGACCATTATTGCATTGATGTGCTTCTGTTTTACTCTAACTCAATCTGAGACATCTGTCTCTGTGGTGGTTAAGCCTTTGGTCTTCAGTCTTGTCTGCAGTTTCAACTGTTCCAAGTTGTTCTTCTAGTTTATGATATACAGAAACGACATCCTGATTTTATTCTAGGCTTTGCATGGTGCAGATGGCCTTGGTTTGAATCCGAAATGTGGTGTTCATGAATTTGAATTTGTTTGGGGTTTTTTTTAGGCTCTTCATCAACTTGGTTTAGTTCATTTGTAGACACCTTATATTGGAGGAGAGGGAAGGTATCACCTCTTAATCTGTCCCCTGTCGTTTTTTGCAAGAAAAATTCTGAAATTATGCAGAGTCCAAAAATGTGAAGTTATGCTATTCTGTTAATTTTAACAAAGAATGATGAAGGAATATAGTCAGAAATTATGCAAAAAATGATTAAATTTTGCTAAATTATGCGGGGTGCATAAAACCACGGGGACAGCTTTATAAATAACCTGCTATAGTGACAGTTTGGAATGATGTGTTGCACTCAAACAATTCTGACCTGTTTTCTTGGTTCTTGCTTGGGTGTAATAAATAATATAGCATTTGTATAGCGCATGTCCCCACTCTACAGCAGGCTCTATGTGCTTTACACTAAATTATTACCCCAGCAGACCATAGAACACTCAGAAACATTCTCAGCTTCCCGGGAAGCATACACTGCAAGCAGCTTATTAAGCCCTCAAACACTAATAAACTGACAAGATCTTTCACTGTCTATAGCTGGGTACCCATTTTCGCCTGGGGGAAGTGGAGAGAATTCGTGTAAAGTGTCTTTCCCAAGGACACAACGTCGGGCCCGCGGCTCGAACCCATGAACCCGCAACCTCACGATTAGGAGTCCGGTAGCCTAACCACAAGGCCACCGACACCATGACATGAATGACAGCACTGAACTTCTCTAATTTCCTAGAGAGATAACTCGTGCTATAGTATTGTCTCTGCCAAGTTTTCCTCTTTAGAAACCTGAACCCGTCGTTTTATGCAAGAAAAATTAAGAAATTATGCAAACTGAGCCCAAAAATGTGAAATTATGCGATTCTGATAATTTTAACAAAGAATGATAAAGGAAAAAAATCAGAAATGATGCAAAAAATTATCAAATTTTGCTAAATTATGCGGGGTGCATAAAACCACTGGGACAGATAAATGGAATCTTTCAGGAGCTGCCACCTCAATAACCTTACAGTACAGTATTGCTAGGGGCGTGGCCTGGCCTACAATGCACAATCTCATTGTTTTTTTTCTCATTTCTTTCAGGAGGGAGAGCTGAATTTCAAGTTTATCTCTCTGTTTCATTTTCATACTTAGCACCATTTCATTCTGTAAAAGTTGACGTTTGGGGAGGTGGGGTATTTGTAGACTTTGAATTTATTACGTTCCATTTTTGATTTGCTGCAGCAGCCAATATTTCAATATAAGTACTAAGCTTATGTGTGTAGCTGATATTGTTTGCATTTTTAAGCCATATAGTATAATAAATATGTTTTCTGACGAGATAGCCCATAATAATGACAATAATTGATTACAATAAAAAATATGATAATCATGATGTACGCATTACAATGTGCACATTTTAATTTCAATACTAATCAGATGGCATCAATTTGATTGGAATGGGTAAGGGACAAAAAATAATATCAATATTGATTATCACAACAGCACATTTGATTACATATGTCGTTGTTTGTACTGTAGTATTTATTATGCTCTTCTCCTTCTTTTTTTAAAGTCAAATTTTACAATGAGAGGTGTGCAGAAGGATAAAATCTTTGTGTTTGTAAAGGGTTTTTGTTTTTCTACTGTCTGTCTGATCAAGTGGCTTGATTGTGCTTGATTTCTCATCTTTTGGAGATGTTGTGGAGGCTGTCACGTTAGATTACAGTGCTATTTTGTGAAACCCTTGGGGGTTTTGTTTTTGGGGGTCTTTTTAAAAAAATCTTATATATATGTGAGGCAACGTGGTGTAATCAGGCTCTCGTCAAAATAATCAAAGTGGAGAAACTGGCATTTTCCCACAGATTTGAGAAATTATATTGAATTTTTGGTTTTTGGCTCAACACTTTTCATGCCTATTACAGAACTAATTTCTGTGTGGATTTGACTGAAAAACGTGGATTGAAGGCTCAAAAAATGAAAATTTTCAGCTACCACGGAGATAACTAACTTTTGGCAGCCATTTTCTCACTAATTTTACCTCTGAAACCAGGTGACCCCAACCTCCTTCATTTGCAAATATCTCGACTTGTACTCAAGATAAATGGATATTTTTTCATCCAAATAAAGACAAGTAAACATGCTTTAAGATGATACCAATAACTCTACATGCCCAAAAACTGACGAGCGCCTGATTCCTCCACGTCGCAACACATATATATATACATCTAGTATAGCTTTGTGTTTGATTCTGATTCCTATTTCACATAACAAGGGCATACAAATGTAATGTAGCTTATTTTGAGTGATGCTAGTAAGAAGTTTGCTCAATTTAAAAGTAGGTTGTGCGGTTTTCTTTACTTTGAACGTGAAGACAATTTGAGACAAAAGTTGCTTAGATCATGTTTAGTTTTAGTAGAGGTTTTACGGCACTCGCAACTGCATAAGGTCATATGAGCTCCAGAAGATTAGAGGCGTTACAAGAGAGTAATAAACATAAAAAAGAAGAAGGGGAGATAAGGGCGATAGATGTTTGATAGGAAAAAAGAAGCAAACCACACCAGAGCGCCCGCCAACGACCCATTTAGATAATGTGAACTGCATGTTGTTAAGATTCTGCTCAGCAAACAATCTGTGAGTTTGATTGTCTTGATAATTTCTCCATCGCAAAGACCTTTGTCATAAATGGAATGAATGAAAGAAAAAGAATGAATGCAAGGACCTTTGTCATCTTAAATGGAATGAATGAAAGAAAAGGAATGAAATAGAGTCAAAGTAAAAACATAAATAAGATTAAGACAATTCATTTTCACAATCGTCTTGTTCACAAAGCAAATAGTTCCAGTTATCAAATCTTTTTGACTCATGTTCTTTTGCTGTCAGTTTGATGACTGTTTGTGGGTGGTTGGCGAGTGCTCTTGTGTGGTTTGCTCCTGCTTTCTTATCAAACAACTGTCGTCTTCATCTCTCCTCCTTCTTTTTTATGTTTGTTACTCTCTTGTAACACCTCTAATCTTCATGACCTTATGCAGTTGCGAGCGCCGTAAAACCCTCTACTTAAAAAAAATATAATCTAATCTTCGGCACTTTTATGACCTACCTGACAACTGTTTCGCATTACTGTCCTTGTGTATGTTCTTGCAGGCAGTGGTGAGGCTCTTCACCCTCACACACAGGAGATCGAAATTCGATTCCCAAGTGGGGAGAATTAAACAAAAAATTTTTTTTATAGTACCTCAGTTTTTGTGCTGGATGTTGTCGTATCTGTCTCAGCCCGGGCCGCCCTGCCAGGTGGAAGCCCGCCTCCTCAATGATCTACATTGTGTCAATAAGTCTGTCCCCGTCGTTTTATGCAAGGAAAATTCTGAAATTATGCAAACTGAGCCCAAAAATGTGAAATTATGAGATTCTGTTAATTTTAACCAAAAAATGATAAAGGAAAATAATCAGAAATGATGCAAAAAATAAACAAATTTTGCTAAATTATGCGGGGTGCATAAAACCACGGGGACAGAAAGGACGTAAAAATACCATCATTGAAATAGTATTCATAGAAGCATTTTAAAAGTCTGTTCATCGGTTCCACTCCTACCCAGCTTCCAGGGGACCAATAATGTCATGGCATGGTGGAATCAGGCGCTCGTCAATTTGGGGGCATATGAAGTTATTGGTATAATCCTAAAGCCACTTCATTTGTCATTTGTCTTGTTTTCAATGAAAAAAATACCTGTCTATCTTTTAATAGAGATCACGATTATATTAGTAATTGTATGGGTGGAGGGTGGGGTCACCTGATGTCAGAGGTAAAATTAGCAAGAAAATGGCCGCCAAAGTTTGGTCATTTGCAAAACTCTGGTGTCCTTGGGAACTGCACATGTAGCTACATATTTCGTGCCTTTGATCAATGTTTTTGTACATATTTTGTGCCTTTGATCAATGTTTTTCAGAAAAATCCACACAGAAATGTGTTTTTAATGGACATAAAAGATGTTCAACCCAAAATGAAAAAATCTGATCAAATGGGCCAACGGGCGGAAAAATGCGGATTTCTTCCATTTGATTATTCTGACGAGTGCCTGATTCCACCACGATGACACACGTTTTATTTCCATGTGATACTGATATTGTCAGATTGAATATTTTTACCATGCAAATTGTGTGTCATTAACATTCGACTTCTCCTTGAAGGAGAAAAGGTGAAATGTTGAAGAAACGACCTCGTCTCCTCCCATCTTGTATTGTTCTCCATGGGCTTCAGTGATGGTTCGTCAAGTCAACAATTTGTTGGAGCATCAAGTTGTAAAGTTTGTATGTACCGTACGTAGTTTGTATGTACCGTACGTTGATGCATTTCTTGAGTGATAGTAAAAGATGATTTTTAAAATCATGTCATGGTGTCTTCTCTTCTTTTGTCTTTGAACTGTGGGAGGAGATGTTTTGGGTTCGATTCTGGCCATGTGGGCTCCAATGTTATATCCCAGGGGAATACACAAAGACAGGCACATTATTCTTTTCAATCACATGGAGCATTTGAGAAGCCCACACCTCGTCGTGTGTCTTAAGACTTGTTTGTTTGTTTGTTTGAGTGAAGAGAAGCACATTGACGGGATAACTGTCGTTTAGAGCTGTAGAAGAGTAAGCTGTCCCTGTGGTTTTATGCACCCTGCATAATTCAGCAAAATTTGATCATTTTTTGCATAATTTCTGATTATTTTCCTTTATCATTCTTGTTAAAACTAACAGAATCGCATAAGTTCACATTTTTCGACTCAGTTTGCATAATTTCAGAATTTTTCTTGCATAAAACAACGGGGACAGAGTAAGACAGAAACAACAGACGGGAACAGCAGAGAGAAAGTAAAGGAGGGCCCATCAGTGGCGCCCTTCACCTTCAACCACTCAGGTATATTGTGGGACTCATCTACTTTCAAAGAAAAGACTGTGAAAAGGCTGAAAGTTGGTGAAAGAAGAGCCCATAATAATATATATATATATATGTCGAGGTATAATTTTTTTCTCTAAATCTGAAAAGTTTTTTCCCACTATCCAGTGTTCCTTTCTCATTCCAAAAGAAAAAGAGGAAAAAAACCTGCAGAAAAACTGTCACAACTTTTATTTCCAATAATTAATGAGTTATATAACATGAAGCCGACTCACGCTTGCAGCTGGCACTGTGTACAGTTCTAGGACTCCTAGTTAGGACATTCACCACTAAACTGGCACGAGGAAAACAAAAAATCATTTAAAACAAAACACAAGTAAGCGATTCGCTTCAAGAAGTGGAATTGGCAGGTCCTTGCAACAATACAGGGAGGGTTTGTATCTATTACATAGGGAGCCTTTAGATAAAAATACTACTGTATCAAGTCAGAGGGCACGCAAAGATTGTAATTTTAATAGTTTTCTAAGTCCTTAACGACTAGTTTGGGTTTCGAAAGGAAAGAGAAATAGTCTGTACTGATCTTGACCATACACCACGGTACGGCACTCCCTTCCAGCCTCGATGCCCCAAAGACACAAAGGAAGGCGTTACAAGTTTACCAAGTTTCTCATTCACTCTGGAATGAACACAAGAAGGGAAATGCATTTGACACCCATGCGTATGTTTTAAAAAAATCAGATATATAGATCTCTTGTCTATAACTTACTATAACCATAGACCTAACTCTCTTGCCTATCTATACTTCCTGAGAAAAAGTAAATAGGCTGCAATTGACATTTTAAAAAAAACAAAAAAACGAACAAATAGTTTTTAAATAAAAGCTACAGAAATATCAGAACCATATAAAACCAAACCATAATAAATGCATTTTGGTAAATAATAGAATAGCAAAATAAATATTCATGGCAACATATACAGAGTATTCCATATTATTAATATTAAATTATTATAATAAAAAAGGAAAAAAGGTAAATCTACTTTGGATTTTTTAGCTCAAAGGAAAGGCAAGGTATGACTGTGAAAAAGAATATGTTAGTGGTTGACATAGCCCACCATATGATGCCACAGAGGAAGGAGGAAAGGGATCTTGTCACTTTTTAAAAATATAATTCGAAAGCACCTTTTTAAAAAAATAAAGATCACTATAATTTCTTCAATGGGAATTGGCATAATTTCTATCTCATACTGAGACGAAAACAACATAAAAGCAACTGAACCAAGCATCACAAGATGGTTATAACAAGCATACAGCGCAAAATCCACATTTTTGTGCGGTGGGGTGGGTGGTATGGCAAGGCAAGAGACAGAACTCGCAGAGAACAGGAGAGAAACAGGGCCTGCCAAGAGTGTTCTTCAACAAAGTCAAGCAGTAAAATATCAAGTTATACATAACAAAGAGTACCATAATAATAATAACAATATTAATAATAATAATAAACAAGAATGTTAAAGATATCATTGTCCAACGTCCACCAATAGACTTATTGCACTCACTGTAGACAAAGCTACGGTTTGTGGAGGTAGTTAGATGAGAAACGGACCGAGGGAAGTCGGGAAGTATCTGTCCATCTCCTGCGTTTCCCTCAATCTTGAGTTTTGCATCCATTTCAACAGACTTTAGATTAAAGAAGGTTGGATCTCTACCAAATCACAAATATCATGTATAACATTTTTTAAATGTATGTGTGCTCTTATGCCCTTATCAACACAATTTTCGATCATTTATGAAGCAGGCTTCCACCATGTCTGTCACTACTACCTGTATCAGGGCCATCCCTGGCTGAGGGAAATACCACGTCCCGGCAGAAGGACTGAGATGCTAGATAAAAATTCTTCCCACTCGGGGAATCAAACTCGGGTCTCCTGCGTGTGACGGCGAAGTGCTTGACAGCTACACCACAGAAGCCAGTACAACAAACTCAAATTCTGTCCTTTCTCCGACAGGACCAGACAGTAGAAAGAGGAGCCCTATGTACGGACTCGTTTAACCAATCTGACAGGCCAGACCTCTGAGATTCAGACACAGATTTGAACCAGGGTCACTCCAATCTCAGCCTTCCAAACAGCATTTGACGTTGTTCCCACTTTGGGAGCCAGATCAGATTTATTTGTGTGCTTGATCAAATAATATACTTCCCAGTGTAAAATTGAACTTGGGTCTTTCGCGGTTGAAAATGGACATAGACATACACTACCATTCAATGACAAATCTTGCACTGGAGCTTCATGAAAAATCAAACTTACGTTCTACATGCTTATATGATCATCAGTCCTGTTCAGGCTTTCTGAGTGCCAAAAAGGAGACTTGTACAAGTACAGTATAATCCACTTATATCCACATTCGATGTATTGACATTTTGACCATATCGACATATTTTCCAATTACGAAATTTTTCCTTCAATATCTTCACTAAACAATTTCTCTTATATCCCAACATGGGAAAAAAGAAGATGGACCAGACCACACCAGAGGCTCCGCATCCTGTCAGAGGCCCGAACAATGCAAAGAACAAACACACAGACACACAAACACACAGACACACAAACACACAGACACACAAACACACAGACACACAAACACACAGACACACAAACACACAGACAAAAGGATTATCGAGCCACACAACATGACAACAAGCAAAAGAGCCTGTATATAATATATCATTATATGATAAGCAACAAGAACGCAGGGTGGGGATGTATGTAATGTATAGTACCAAGAAATCATTACGAGTCAGGAAACAATATTAACGTTAGATTAGGTACGGTAGTCATAGTTTGATTTACTCAAAACATTGATTCGAGACTTAAGCCATTCCCACCATTGTCACCCTCTGACCATATACTGCTGTTACACGTGAAAACTACACAGACTTGACGCATGGCCCATCACCTATACAAGCTTAAGCCTCGGTATTTGCTGCGGAAAAAGTCTCGGTATTTGCTGCGGAAATACCCAGAACAAAGCAGAAAGACATTATATATATTTTCTTTTTAAACATGATATACAGTGGAGTCTGCTTAAACCAAAATCAAGAAAACGCCAGATTTTCTTCAGTTTCGCCATGTTTTTGCTTGAGAGAGATTGCCCAATTAGTAAAGAAAGAAAAAAGTTTTATAAAGTATTGCTACGCCTACAAGTACGCATGTTTGTTTTCTACCCAAAAATTTTTTTTATGTTAAATATTTTTACTAATAATAAAATCCGGGACTGTATTCCCTTTCAGTTTAATAATAATAATAGATAGCATTTGTATAGCGCATATCCCCGCTCAACAGCAGGCTCTATGCGCTTTACACAACCATTTGCTGTTTTCAGTTTTCAGATAAACCGAGCTCAATGGAAGCTGACCCCACTGTGTCCAAGCAGCAAAACAGTTTGTCCGTCTGACTTAGTGTTCACCCATGTTTTGATTTGTATATTTTCATTTTCGATGCAGAGAAAAAGACAGAGAGTCACAACAGTGACGGTAATTGAGCCGAGCAAAAGTAAGTACAAGTGGACCAAAGGAATGAAAAATAAACACAGGAAAGACACAGCGGATAGCAGCTCTGACATTTTTTTTTAAGTGAGGGGGGGGGGTGTCAAATGTAAATGTGAAGCAGCGTGGCAGTTTACGCGCAACTGCTGTACTGGAAGCTAGGCATATGGGCAGTTTTACACGCAACTTCTGTACCGGTGGCTAGGCATATGGCCAGTTTTACACGCAACTTCTGTACCGGTGGCTAGGCATATGGCCAGCTTTATATGCAACCGCTGTACCGTTAGCGGGGGCTCAAAGGGTTGAAACAAGCAAATTTAACAGCAAAATTACTTCTATACAACTGTAAGCCCAAAGGAGATTTCATTCACTCAGCAAAAAGAAACAGCATTGTTACGTTATAGTCCCAGGCATAAAAAACACAAATGGCAAGAATATCAAGGAAAACAAAAATCAGCACCAGTTCAAAGGCTCAGCCAATCATTTGCACATTGGTGGAAACTTTATGGTCCTTTACTTTGTCTTGAAAGAACACCTGGCTACCTTTGGTCTCAAACATGAAAAGCGTGACAGCGCGGAACAAGCATAATAGAGAACATTGTCGTAAAGGATTACAGGGCTATAAATAGCAGTACAACGTTAACAGACAGGAAATAAAGTGCATGGATTCACAAACTAACAGAATCGCAAAGAAAATCTACAAACTCTCAAACAAAAAGGGAATGACCTGCGTATGGAAGAACAAAGGGGCTAATCTCGACCACAGGAAAACGTCACAAAATTTGAACAAGAATTTTAGGGGGGGGGGGGGGGGGGACTAGGTTTGAATCATAGTTTTTCAGTTTTACCGGGGCAGCATTATGGCCGATAATATTCAAGAGGCAAAATAGGATAATAACAATAACAAACATAATAGACTGCCTGCGTGTGTATACAGCAAACACCCTACTAGACAGTAGGCTCTAGATAAATGCCCTTAACGATTTACCATGAGCCCAGTAGACTTTTAACTTTCCAGAATATTCTCAGCCTCCTGATGATCCAAGATGGACTTCAGTAAGAACCAACTCTTAGAATTACAGTCTGAGCCTCTTATCACTCAAAAGAACTACATTTAATTCACAATAATTAAAACAAAAATTTGAATAAATAAATATACGACAACCAGATAAATAACCCAAACAAATGGGCACTAAACAAGCGTAAAACAAATACATGAAATGGCTTTTGGAGGAGCGACTTATTGAAAGAGTAAAAAACTATGAAGTATTTGTTCTATATATGAGAATTAAACAAGATGAATAAAAGTATTCTATCACAAATATGACGCTCTGTGAAATCATCAACAACAGCCTAGAGTGCAAGCAAAAGCTTAAAATAACACGAATACCAGCAGGAAAACAGGAAAAATGGGACAAGCAAACGAGGGTGGAAAAAGATCTCTTAGAAAATCTTGATAATCCCATGGTGCATTGTAACTGTAACAGAAAACACACATTTTTCTAAATCACATTTGTTCTTTAAAATAAACACCCAGTGCTTTACAAACAATCTTTACAAAAAATGTTATTTTAATAACTCAGCATACAGAAGACATAAATCTGTCATACACTTTCAGAAAAAAAACCCAACATTTTTGTTCACAAAACATGAAAATGCTCAGTTGTCAACAACTAAAATGCACACAAAACAAAGTAAGATAACTTGTAACAAACAGAGTAAAAGTAAAGCACGTCCAAGGAGATTCCTGACAGGAACACAGATAGCAAGGTCACGGCTGCTCAGGGGTCCAGTACCCACCGAGGAAAAGTTACAAATTTTGTTTTAGTTTTAGTATGAGTTTTACGCCACTTGCAACACAAACAGGTCATATATATGTGCCGAAGTTTAGAGGTGTTATTAGAGATTCACATACAAAGAAAAGAAGAAGGACAGATAAGGACGGAAGAAAGACAGATAAGGACGATAGATGTTTGATAATTCACTGAGGAAGACTTACAAGTTTGATCAACAATTTATCGTATCATGGGAAGAGAATAAGCAAGGGGCCTCCCAATTTACAGATATTACTGTCTAGTGCATCATGCATCCAGGCTACTTTTTATAAAAACTGCAATATATGACATGCAAATTTTTTGTTTAGTTCAGTAGAGTTTTTACAGCGCTCACAACTGCATAAGGTCATATGAGCGCCAAGGGGTGGGGGTCAACAGAGAAGTCTTTACAGGGAATCAGGCTTACTCTGCTCACCTCTCAAGCTTCAACAGCACAAAGTCTGACATGCACATTTTTAAAAAGATATAAAAAAATAAATAAATGTATACACAGGAGTACATGTTTTTGTTGGAGTGGATAGAACGGCCTTGACAGTCAGGATAACAGTCAGCGTGTGCAGGGGGAAAAACAACACAGACAAACACACAAAGGAGAGAAGGAGAAGGAGTGGATACCAGCAGCGAACTCCGACCACTCACATAAGCTTAGTTTTAGTAAGAGTTTTACCGCACTTGCAACACATAAGGCCATATAGGTGCCGAAAATTAGAGGCGTTACAAGAGAGTAACAAACACAAAAAAGGAAGAGGAGAAATCATGACCATGCATGTTTGATAGGAAAGAAGGAGCGAGCCACACTAGAGCACCCGCCAACCACCCACTCTCGACTCTCACATAAGCATAGGTATTCAGGTGTACTCCTCCACAAAGGCAGACAGACAAAGCACACAGAAGGGAAACAGGATCAAACTAGAGGGAACAAACTACAGGCATCAATAAAAAAAAGGAGGGCAATAAGAGACTGTTAGTTATAGTAAGAGTTTTTACGGCACTTGCAACACAATAAGGTCATATAAGTGCCGAAGATTAGAGGCGTTACAAGAGAGTAACAAACACAAAAAAGAAGGAGGAGAGATAAGGAGGATAGATGTATGATAGGAAAGAAGATGCAAACCACACCAGAGCACCCGCCAACCACCCGCGATAAGAGACAACAGCATCACGGAGTTGGCAACACTGTCTTACAACAGCAGTAACAAATAAATCAATAACAAGTCGAGGGAGGCAACATGGCAAAAAACAAAAACAACGGAAAATTTTCTTTTTCAGGAGGCAGTCACGACGACAAAAAACGAATCCTCAAAAACTGTTGAAAGAAACAAGCAGCTTGTACAAACTGACCACACTTACACAATAAACGACAGCTCCAGAAAACCTGTCTGTCTGTGGTTTTGCGTAAATTGATATGGCAACAAAATCAAACAATAATTTATACTATAAAAAATAAAAACATTGAAAATAATAACAATAGTTATAACAATGTGTACACTTGTCAGCACATAAGATCTTAGACCACATCAAAAACAAACCCATCTTAAAGAAAACAGAAAGCTTCACAATAAACAAACTCATGCATCACCTCAAGCTCCGCCCACAACAGAAAAGTGTAAGCCACAGATGTCAAGACCTGCTAGCCATAGACGTCAAACTCAAGACCTGCCAGCCACAGATGAGCCACAGACGTCAAACTCAAGGCCTGCGAGCCACAGATGTCAAACTCAAGGCCTGCGAGCCACAGACGTCAAACTCAAGGCCTGTGAGCCACAGACGTCAAACTCAAGACCTGCTAGCCACAGGTGTCAAACTCAAGACCTGCTAGCCACAGATGTCAAACTCAAGACCTGCTAGCCACAGATGTCAAACTCAAGACGTGCCAGCCACAGGTGTCAAACTCAAGACCTGCCAGCCACGTCCAGCCCAGTAAACAATTATATATATCGTCTACTGCTACAGAATTTTAGGCAATCCATCCCGAGAATTTCTCATTAACACAAAATCTTACTCCAAACATAATAATAAAAATAAGCAGCATTTGTATAGCGCACATCCCCGCTTAACAGCAAGCTCTATGCGCTTTACACTATATTATTACCCCAGCAGACCATAGAACACTCAGAAACATTCTCAGCTTCCCCAGAAGCACACAGCCCAAGCAGCTGATTAAGCGCTCAAACACAAACAAACTGACAAGATCTTTCACTGTCTATAGCCGAGTACCCATTATTCCCACGCGGGTGAAGTGAGGAAAACTCGTGTGAAGTGCCTTTCCCAAGGACAAAACGTCAGGTCCCAGTCGGGATTCGAACCCATGACCTTACGGTTGGGAGTCTGAGAGCTTAACCATTAAGCTACCGACACCACATATAAACGAACTTATTGCCAAGAAAATGTGCCAAACATCCAGCTTCGACAAATTCGCATAAGAGCAAACATCGGTATTTCTTGATCTGTCATTATTTCAACTCTTGTCTGGCTTTTAATTGACATCACTGTTTAAAAAAAGGTTTAGTTCTCCACTGCTCAATGAGTTCATCCAGTTCGGCCCACAAACAACGTAAGTGTGTTATTTGGGAGTCGCCCCGTCAGCGATTGAGTCGGACACCCCTGGAGTAAGCGATCGTGCAAGCATGCATGCTAATAATATCTGTACACAACAGCATCGCGCCTGGAATGCTGTCAAAACAAGCAATGGTACATGGGTAAGATCCACAAACAACAGAGCAAGGTTTTCTACTACAAGTCCACAAGCTTCACACACTACAATAAACAATCTCCCAGCAACGGCTAGCATCAGGTTTTTCACTTGTCCCAGTTTTGAGGAGAGAGAAAGCCACGATCCAGCGATAGCCATCGCCAGAAAGGATCAAGATTCACAACTGGTTTGAGTAGAGAGAGGCACACCAACATAATGACTGACACTTTGTGCAGGGGAGAAGTGGGGAGGAGAGAGAGAGAGGAGGAGAGAACGAGAAGTGGAGAGAAGGAGGGGGAGAAAAAGATGGGGAGGGGGGGGTGTAGAGAGTGTGAGAGGGAGAGAGAGAGAGAGAAGGGTGGGGGGAGGTGGGGAGGTGTTGAGAGCAGGGATGGGAATTAGTTTACAACTTACAAGAAGAGCGGGAGAAAGATGATAGGGCTGATGACGAAAAACTGCATGTCGTTAGCCAGATACCAAGACCAGCCCATGCACTGAGGAGAGGAGAGGAAAATATGGTGAGCGATGAGGTTTGGCTGCTAGATGAAGAAAAAGCTTAGTGATTTTACCAAGCGACAAAAATTTTAATTTAAGGCTAGAAAAGAACCCCCCACCTCTCTCTCTCTCTCTCTCTCTCTCTCTCAAACACAGACCACAACGAGACATAGACCTACTTTTACATAGTATACAGACACTTGCACAAAGATCA
>NW_004797632.1:349021-355475 GCF_000002075.1 Aplysia californica | reverse complement strand
GGAGAGAGAGAGAGAGAGAGAGACAGACAGAGACAGAGACAGAGACAGAGAGAGAGAGAGAAAGAAAGAGAAAGAGAGAGAGAGATTTAGTCATCAACACAAGCTTTTATACATCTGTCACTGACTATAAATTATAGTTTCAGCCCTGATTCCAAGTGCACAAGTTAATGCAATGCTCAGCGAATTCATCCATGATTAGTTCTAGTTTTAGTAACCCACAACACAACGTCATAACTAGAGAGAGGAATCGACACACTGAAGAGTTCAAATCCCACCGCAATCTAGCCTGAGCTGAAACTAAAAAGCTCCATAGTAAACCAGAGACTCAAACAGAAAACAGCCCCAGTTGAAAATTTGCTGAATACAATAAATAAAGTAACTAACGGATTTATGACAATGTTCACTTTCTGTGACAAACTATGAAAATCTTATCAAGGACACTTTTCTTCTTCTTTTTTTTTTTTAAAGTAGAGGGTTTTACGGTGCTCGCAACTGCATAAGGTCATGTGAGCGCCACGACACTTATTCAAAGGCAGCAAAAAATAGTGAAGTTTCACAACACTTCGTTCGCTCAAGACCAGGAACTCAGCGCTGAGAGTACGGACATGGGGAAATCATTTGTGAAATGTGAAATGTGAAATGGTACAGGTTTAATGTCCTTATCAACACTATTAGGTTCTTTAACTCTTCAAACCCCATCAGACGCTGGCAGCATCCGGCGGTAATAACCCCGTTCCCCATTAGACACTGGGAGTGTCCTATACCAGTGACAACTAATTGGTTTAAACTAAAACTATTTGCTAGTTTCTTCTTATTTTTCGGATTTATTCCCCATCCAAGACGGAATTTCATAAGGGCCTCTCAACACTATCAACTGACAGAATTTCATAAGGGCCTCTAAACACTAAACACAACCAACTGACAGAGAATTTCACCAAAGTCAACATTTCTTCCTAATCCAATACACAATCATCAATGTACATCCGTACAGCAAATCTGCTTCATGAAAAAACAGGCTTAAAAAACACAACCTCTAATCTCCTAACGCTTTAATTAGTCTGTGCTTTTTTACGCAGCTATGACAAAGCTCTGTCACCTAGAGGGGGTTTTCAGCACACTCCACTTTTACCATTAATAATAGACAGCATTTGTATAGCGCAAATCTGCGCTCAACAGCAAGCTCTATGCGCTTCACAATCTATATTATTACCCCAGCAGACCTGAGAGCATTCTGAAACAACCTCAACTTCCTGGGAAGCATACAGTGCAAGCAGCCATTTATTTATCGTTAAAACACTAACATACTGACATGGTCTTTTGCCGTCTATGGCCGGGTACCCATTCCCACCTGGAAGAAGTGAGGAACATTCGTGTAAAGTGTCTTTCCCAAGGACACAACGTTGGGCCCGCGGCTCCAACCCCCGAATTCCCAACCTCACGATTACGAGTCCGGTAGCCTAACCACTGGGCCACCACCGCCACAAGTAAAGCAACAATAAATAACTTTTTAAAGAACATGTCACATGACACCATTTCACCTGAGGATTGCCAACGGAGCTCATAGCACAAACAGGACCAGAAGGAACAAAATCTACTTTTGTTGATGTGAAGACCAAGGCAGTCTCAAAGGACACTTTAGCAAACCAACTGTTCCAACAATGACCTCTTCATTAGGCACACGTTGGGAGTCACGTAACACAGTCAGCGTCCCTCCTGTTCCAAATCCTACGTCTCAAATTAGAAATACTGGCACTCGAAAAAGCTGGAAAAAAATGTTGGGGCGGGGGGGGGGAACTTTGTTTCTTTTTCAAAGTGCAACACAAGAACAAAAGGATAACAAGCAAAAAGCCCCGCAATTCAAAGACTTAAATAAACATTACCAAACCATTTGTGAGGCAGACCAAACCATTTGTGAGGCAGCGTGGTGGAATCAGGCTCTCGTCAAAATAATCAAAGTGAAGAAACTTGCATTTTTCCACAGGTTTGCAAATTTTTATCCAATTTTTGTTTTTTTGGCTCAACATCTTTCATGCCCATTAAAGAACTCATTTTTGTGTGGATTTTTCTGAAAAACGTTGATTAAACGCACAAAAAATGTAAATTTTCAGTTACCACGGACTCTTAAGCTAAGGAAGTAGCTAATCTTTGGCAGCCATTTTCTCACTATTTTTACCTCTGAAAACAGGTGACCCCCTCCTCCTTCATTCGCTAATATCTCGATTTGTATTCAAGATAAAAGAATATTTTTTTCATCCACATAAAGACAAGTGAACAAGCTTGAAGATGATACCAATAACTCTACATGCCCAAAAATTGACGAGAGCCTGATTCCGCCACGCTGCCTCACATTTTTTTTAAAAAGGGGCGCAAAGATTCTTCCTCTGAGTAAACCAATCAACAAACAAAGGGGGCTGACTAGCAACAAGCAAACAATCTCCAACTATACACAAAGAAAACGCAACCCCGGTCGCAATCACTAAAGACTCCAATACAAACAACTTTTGTAGTAACCGGCTAATCAAACAAAAACATCTTCAGTCCTTGTCTTGCTTCTCGGAGGGGGCGGGCGGCTCAGAATATCCCTCGAAAAACTTTCGTACCAGGCCTGGGACCGTCTCATCGAAGCCAGAAATGTCAAGGTAGTTGAGGTCGTCTGCGTTGGGAAACTGGATCATGTCACTTAAACCAATCACAGCCACCCTGAGGAAAACCAACATAAGGTAACATATTAATAATAAAAATAATAATGATGATGATGAATAAATAATAATAAATTTCACTTATATAATGTATCTCCACAGAGAAATGGGTGGTTGGTGGGTGCTCTGGTGTGGTTTGCTCCTTCTTTCCTATCAAACAGCTATCGTCCTTATCTCCCCTCCTTCTTTTTTATGTTTGTTACTCTCTTGTAACACCTCTAATCTTCTGGCGCTCATATACCTTATGCAGTTGCAAGTGCCGTAAAACTCTTACTAAAACTAAACTAAAAAAAATAAAAAAATTACTCAATGTGCTATACAGTTAGGCAAAGAGCACAGGCACCATACAGTGTTAACTGTGATCCTTTCTCTCTGTCTCTCTCTCTCTCTCCCTCTCTCCTTCTCTCTCTCTCTCTCTCTCTCCCTCTCTCCTTCTCTCTCTCTCTCTCTCTCTCTCTTTCCCTCTCTCTATCTCTCCCTCCCCCTCTCTCTCTTTCTCTCTCCCTCTCTCTCTCTTTCCCTCTCTCTATCTCTCTTCCCCACTTTGTCTCTCTATCTGAAAGAAACTTCCCTGCATATAATATTTTGTCCAATAGTAATGTTTACATCGCGGGTGGTTGGCTAGAGCTCCGGTGTGGTTTGCTCCTTCTTTCCAGTCAAACATCTATCGTCCTTATCTCTTTGTGTGTTACTCTCAAGTTATTTTCCTCACTTCATCCAAGCGGGAATAGGTAGCCTACATGGCTACACACAGCCCAACACAGACAGCCAAACATCTTGCCAGTTAGAGTTTGAGTACTTAAATCGGTCGCACCCACTGTACGCTTCCCGGGTATATAGACTGTGTATGTGTCACGACGTGGCGGAATCAGGCTCTCGTCAATTTTTGGGCATGTAGAGTTATTGGTATCATCTTAAAGCTTGTTCACTTGTCTTTATTTGGATGAAAAAATTATCCACTTATCTTGAATACAAGTCGAGATATTTGTGAATGAAGGAGGTGGGGGTCACCTGTTTTCAGAGGTAAAATTAGTGAGAAAATGGTCGCCAAAGATTTGTTATTTCCTTAGCTTAAGACTCCGCGGTAACTGAAAAATTATATTTTTTGTGCCTTTAATCAACGTTTTTCAGAAAAATCCTCACAGAAATGAGTTCTTTAATGGGCATGAAAGGTGTTGAGCCAAAAAACAAAAATTGGATAAAAATTCACAAACCAGCGGAGAAATGCAAGTTTCTTCACTTTGATTATTTTGACGAGAGCCTGATTCCACCACGCTGCCTCACAAATGGTTAGATCATCATCATCATTATTATTGTCGTCTTACTTAG
Source organism: Aplysia californica (assembly GCF_000002075.1). Classification (NCBI taxonomy): domain Eukaryota; kingdom Metazoa; phylum Mollusca; class Gastropoda; order Aplysiida; family Aplysiidae; genus Aplysia; species Aplysia californica. The sequence goes on along the minus strand of NW_004797632.1, from coordinate 351,447 downwards.
CCTCCTGCTGAGAAGTGCTTCGGTACTGGCGAATGTTGTCCACCAGAGTCTGCGGCGTCTGGACCACTTTCTTGTCCGTCAGGATGAGGATGTTGTCAAACACTTTGCCATTGCTTGCGGCCCATTGCAAAGGTTGACAGAGGTCTGAGCTTTGGTTCGCCGGCTGTAAAAGCACAAAAAGTTTGAAAATATCACACCCCGATTGGACATGGGAATGAGAAAAAAAAAAGTTTTTAAATAATACAGTCAAACTTGCTCTAACGGCCACCTGTCTAAGACAGTCACCAGTACCGGTACAACTGATCACTTCCCACTTCAACCCCTTGCCTTTTTTCTACTTTCTACTAGCAGTGTCTAAGATATCCATCTGCAACTTTTCTCCTAACTTTGAGAGGCTGTCGTGGATTATTTCCACTGTATTTATTGGGAGTTGGGTCCCTTATCATGGATGGAAAGCAGCTGAAACAAAGAACGGACAGTCACAAACTCTCAAAAAACAATCTTGAAAAAAAAGAACGGACAGTCACAAACTCTCAAAAAACAATCTTGAAAAAAAAGAACGGACAGTCACAAAATCTCAAAAATCAATCTTGAAAAAAAAAAACGGACAGTCACAAACTCTTTAAAAACAATCTTGAAAAAAAAGAACTGACAGTCACAAACTCTCTAAAAACAATCTTAAAAAAAAAAAAAAAGAAATGACAATCACAAAGTTTCGGAGAACAATCATGAAAAAAGAAATGACACTCACAAACTCTCTGAGAACAATCATGAAAAAACTGACAACCACAAATTCTCTGAGAACAATCATGAAAAAAGAAATGACAATCACAAACTCATGGAGAACGATCATGAAAAGAAGAACTGACAACCAGTAAGTTTTGGAGAACAATCATCCACAAATCGTGATCCACCCCGCCCCATCCCTTACGTCTCTGGCAGCTCTCAGGATCTGCTCCACAATAGCCACTGTGTGCATCCCTTTCTCGATATTCAGCGGCGAGGTCTGGGTGTGGAAGAAAACTATTTCAAAGCTGTCCTCCGCCTGCTCAATGGAAGGACGAAAAACAAAGTACAGAAACAGTTTTAGTAAACATTTTACGTCACTTTACAACGCACATATACGTGCCGAGGATTACAAGGGTACTTGAGAGTAACATGCAAAGAAAAGAAGGAGGGAAGGTTTAGACGATAGCTGATGTTTGATAGGATAAAAGGAGTTAACCACACCAGAACACCCACTATCCACCCACAAGCAAATAAATAATATAAGTTTACAACAAGCACGTCTTAAGTCGAACGAATGCTTATCACAATATTTTTCTCATTTTGAACCTACAGCAATTACAAGCCACCAAATTAAGATCTTCAGATTACAAACACCATTTTTGTCCACGTGGTAATCTTTACATTCAATTTTCCTACCTGCTCACAACTGCCGACTGAAAGACTGGGAAAAGTAATAGAAGCAATATAATATAGTGTAAAGCGCATAGAGCCTGCTGTTGAGCGGGGACATGCACTATACAAATGCTATTCATTATCATTATTATTATTAAAAGTAGACAGTTTTCTAGAATCGCCAATTGTATATTACTCAGTGATACCTCTAGGATTTCGTGAAAATACCTGAAAACTTATGAAGTTGTATTTGCACACAAAAAGACTGTCAATAGACACAACTAATAAAGGGTTAAACAGAAAACCCAACCTTCAAACTTATAACTGATCTTCTAGGGGTTAAACAGAAAACCCAACCTTCAAACTTATAACTGATCTTCCAGGGGTTAAATAGAAAATCCAACCTTCAAACTTATAACTGATCTTCTAGTGAAAATAAGGGAAATACCAGAAAAAACAGCAGCCCTGATATCTATGTATAGAGCTGTTAACTTTTCGAAACATAAAAAAACTGGGAGGAGAAACTGCACCCACCTCTGCCAACAGCTGAGCCATCACGGCACAGGGCATGATGGGACTCAGCGTGCTCGACCCGATCACCCGCAGCTTGGTGACCTTGGAGCTGATGTGCACGGCCAGCAGGTGTCGTTTGCCCATCCGTGGCAGAGTCTGTGAGATGAGTTCGAGTGTGAGTAAACGGTCGTGCAGTGCAGGGAATGAGCAGGACACGATAGGCAGAAACAAGGGAGTTAAGAAGAAAAGAAGAGAAGAAGGACCTACCAGTGGCGCCCTCCGACCACCCGCAGAGTCTTTTTTAGTTTTAGTAGAGGTTTTACAACGCTCGCAACTGCATAAGGTCATATGAGCCCCAGAAGATTAGATGTGTTACAAGAAAGTAACAAACATAAAAAAGAAAAAGGGGAGATAAGGATGATAGATGTTCGATAGGAAAGAAGGAGCAAACCACACCAGAACACCTGCCAACCACCCACTTTCAGACTCTCCTCCGCTTGCTCAATGCAAGA
>NW_004797632.1:345287-348921 GCF_000002075.1 Aplysia californica | reverse complement strand
TTCTTCTTCTTCTTCTTCTTCTTCTTCTTCTTCTTCTTCTTCTTCTTCTTCTTCTTCTTCTTCTTCTTCTTCTTCTTCTTCTTCTTCTTTGATTTCAACACAAGTATAGCGATCGCAGTTTCTATTGTAATGGTTTTCACTCCTATATCGATACACTGTAGATCATATGGAAGGCGTCAGCCCTGTCTGTCAGGACCAACCCGTGCTGAATAAGATACAAAGTCCCAGTAGACTCTCAAACAAAGCTAGGGGTTCGAACCTTCCGTCGTCTTCTGTTTGCTAAGGCAAAAATCTAGTCTTTCTATCCCCGGGGTTTTATGCACCCCCACCCCGCATAATGTAGCAAACTTGATCATTTTTTTGTGCATAATTTTTTATAATTTTCCTTTATCATTCTTTGTTAAAATTAACAGAATCACATAATTTCACATTTTTGGGCTCAGTTTACATAATTTCAGAATATTTTCTTGCATAAAACCACTGGGACAGGTCTTTACACCAGAAAGTCGATGAGACTGTCGTGGGGAGTTGAACTCAAAAGAAACAAAACTATTTTTTTTATATATGCAAAAACAGACGCTGGATAAGAAGCTTGTGCAGGTTTCTAAGAACATAAAACTTTTAATATCATTATGTAAGATAATGAGATATATTCTGCTGGAGCTATATCTTTTCTTTTTAAAGTTGTGAGAAATATAAAGAAAGGGCAGATCAAATCAGAATCATGACTTGAGCTTTTGTTATTTTTAAAACAAAAATTAAGAAAGAAATAACGAAACAGAATGAAACTGCATTTATATTGAAATATTATATCTTTTGATGTATTTATTCAAGTAGCGCTTATATCTGGAAATCCTCAGAAGTTGATTTGATTTGGAGGATTGTGGAATAGCGCAAATGAGCTGAATTTAAAAAAAAAAATTTTTTTAAACCAACATTGCTTTTAGTGTTGGGATAATGGGCAAAATGATGACGTTGATGATCCTCTTTGACACAAGCGGTGGCGGAGCGGTTAGTGCGCTCGTCTTCGAAGTGGAAAGACTGGGTTCGAACCCTGGTTCGGAAACAGATTTTTTCGCCCCTTCCTGCCCACCCAGCAATATTGGGTACCTTACTTCGAGTTCTGGAAGTAAAGGCGGCGTGGTAAGGAACTGGCCACCCTAACACAATATTATTGATTATGCCGAAAGCCCAGGAAGTTGTCTCACTAACAAGGCAATCCCCAATGCCCGGATCGGAATCGGGAACAATTTTACTTTTTAGCTACTTCTAACGACAGGGAACTCGGTTCACTATCTTCTCGCGCAGTGGATACTCTCCCCCCCCCTCCCCACCCCCCTCTCCCCGCTTAATCCTTAGTCTTTGTGTCAAGTATGCACCAAAGCATAATAATATAGACTAAATTAACAAAAGAATATATTTTTTAAAAAAATATATTAACCTGCTCACTGCTGGGTAGACGTATGCTCTGGCTTGTATTCTCCACTTATATTGTTTCATCTGGTTGACCAAAGTTTTAGTTGTTTTAGTTACAGCTTGTGATTTTGCTTATTCTGAAACAATTCTCTGTGTTTAAATATTCCTTGAATTAACAATAATCTTGTAGGTACAGATGTTCATGGAAATTTTTCAGCAGTGAAGGGGTTAAGGTATAGAGTACAAAAAACAAGATTAGGTGACTCATTGAGCGCGTGGCACACATGTGAAATCTACAGCAGACCATAACAATTTTTCAGCACATTTTGAACCTTAAGGCACACATTAGAAACACAAATTTGCATATTTCATAGTATGCGTGTTGCTACCTGACCTATTAGCTTTAAGTTAAAGTTAACAGGATTTAAAATTATAAATGAATAAATAAGTTATGATTCTTTTTTAAAGCGCCCAAAACAGCGCGTGTGCATGCAAGCAGTGTGAATCCTAAATGTGTTAAACAAATTATTCATTTCTTGAATTAAAAGCTAGTAATTTGGACGTAAAAAAGTGGCCATTCGTACAGGTGATTATCTCATACTGGTGTCCCTTTGAGCTGGTTCTTTTTTTTTGGCATGTGTTTTACGGCGCTCGCAACCGCATTAGGTTATATCAGTGCACTGGACACATTAAACATATTTCAGTGGGTAGCGAATTTTGAATTTAGCCCGGGTGGGGGCCGAAGCCTACACCTATCAATTTTGGACCACCAAAGGATCTTTAATGAGCGCAACTTACAAACGGGACCTCCCAGATTTTTCAACCTTATCGAGAAGGCTGGGTGTAGATCTTACCTACCATAAGATCAGGGGTGTGGCTGAAAGACAGCAGTTAGGAGCCAAGGAGTAGTTGCTAGGCTGCAGAAAGAGTCAGGAACCTAGAAGGGGCTTTTGTTATAGTTGGTGTTTTTACAGCACTTGCAACAAAATAAGATCATATAAGTGCAGAAGATTAGAGTTGTTAAAAGAGAGTAACAAACGCAAAAAAGAAGGAGGGGAGATAAAGACGATAGACGAAAGAAGAAGCAAGCCACACCAAAGCCCCCGCCAACAATAGGAGGTGAGGGGGCGGGGACAGAAAGTGGAGAGGAAAGCAGATGACAGAACATTGCTAGAGTCAGAGAGCAGGAAAGGATGTGAAAGGAGAACATTTTAGAGAAGAAAATTTTACGTCGCTATCCATATTCGAACCCGGGACGTATTGAATGACAGGCGAACACCTAACCAGTGCTTCCACCAGCTGAAGCTGAAAAGTAAGGAAAATTCTGCCGGGAGGTCTGGGGCGTATATCCTAATTTTTCTCAATTTTCACATCTGAACGTCGCATGTCACAACCTCGGAACACCACTTCAAATTATTTTTGATTTTAGTAGTTTTAGCACAAAATTCTTTCATCGCGGCCCTTATCGCGCTCCCGTGCCATAGAAACTTCGCACTGATAATTACTCTAGATCTAGACTATAGATTTGCAAAAAAGTTACTTTCTGAAAATAATTTTCTGTCTAAGATCACAAGTCAATTTACTTGATCAACGTGCAGATTTTCCTGCCGCAGCAACAATCCAAAGATAGACAGACGGAATGAGAGAATGACAGAAAGGAGGAAATTGGCACAAAATGTTCGCCAGATTTTGATCAATCTGCAGGTAAAAAATGTACTGCCGACCAACCCACAATGAACGCATAGGGCATAGCAGAATATGGCCGATGCGATGGCAGGAAATGCGAAATCTGGCAGGTCTATAACCTAAACTATTGCCAAGAGAATTACCGTAAATATCCGTAACTTACACAAGACGATACGAAGGCGAGTACGGATCTTTCGCTACGGAATTTCGGTAGTCCTACGCTGTCGCAGATTTTTACGGAGCAAGTTGATAACGATGAAGGAACAAGTACGGAACTGGCAGAAAGTACGGATTTCCGTAAAAATACGGAAGAGCGGAAGCACTGCTCAACCTCTAGACCATGAGAGCCCCCAAGAACAGGTTCAAGAGTATCAGGACCCACCTGTCTCTTTCTATCGCCTCCTTATCCTGCAGGCGGTCAATGATCCGCTGGCACTGCTCAGTCTTGGGGTCAAGCATGCCCAGCGACGCCATCTTGGGCACAGCTCGGATCACCTCCTCGAGGCTCATGTGCTCCAGCAGGGCTTCAAAT
>NW_004797632.1:337422-344435 GCF_000002075.1 Aplysia californica | reverse complement strand
CTCAGCTTCCCGGGAAGCATACAGTGCAAGCAGCCATTTATAGGCACTAAAACACTAACATACTGACAAGATATTTCACTGTCTCTGGCTGGGTACCCATTCCCACCTGAGTGAAGTTAGGCAAATTCGTGTAAAGTGCCTTTCCCAAGGACATAACGTCGGGCCCGCGGCTCGAACCCCCGAACCTGCAACCTCACGATTACGAGTCCGGTAGCCTAACCACTAGGCCACCGACAACCTCACGATTACGAGTCCGGTAGCCTAACCACTAGGCCACCGACAACCTCACGATTACGAGTCCGGTAGCCTAACCACTAGGCCACCAACAACCTCACGATTACGAGTCCGGTAGCCTAACCACTAGGCCACTGACGCCACCATCTGTGTAGAAATAGTTAGGCACTTCATCCGTGCATGCAGAAGACCCGAGTTTAATTCCTGAGAGGAGAGAATTTTTATCGAGTGTCTATGTCTTTTTACAGGGATGTAGTATCCCTCTCTCAGCCTAGGTTGATCCCAACAGGCAGGGTCAGAAGCCCACCTCCTAAATAATCAAAATTATGTCAAAGGGGATGTGAAAACATTCGTGTTAATCCCCCCCAAAAAAAAATTACTATCAGTGCACGTCCAGCAAAGCTTGGTCTTTGTTCCTTTGCATAAAGAGCAGAACATCAACACTTTAATGGCCATTTATTTCATGCAAGGAAAAAAGCAAGATACGCAGGAAAAACAAACACAACATGTACCCCTCAACCAACATCTCAACCGAATTGGAGTAAAGCAGTCTGCTGCCTGCCCACTATGTGACTACCCCTCAGATACAGTGGAACATCATCTGTTCTTCTGTAGAAAACTAACTGATTTAAGGGGACGTTTTCTTCCCAAACTACCCCACACAACTAACTGCCTCAAGACAACAATTAGAACAGACATGCAGCTATTACCGAATGGCATCATGCAAAAGAGTTAACGCTCAGATGCTACTGGATCGCTAACAACAACAACAACAGGAAAAACAAGACAAACAGACAGACAGACAAAAACAACAGAGAGAAAAGAAGTGGAATCTGCCAGTGGTGCCTTGTAACCACAAGCCAGTAACTTTCCCAATACTGCCCACTTTATGGAAGTTGTAAAAGATTCAAGTAAACAACATCATTTTCAGTAAAAAAAACTAACAAAAAGTGGTTTAAGTAAGAGTTTTACAGCACTTGCAATACAATTAGATCACGTAAATGCCACAGATTAGAGGTATCCCCTGGGGCAGTGCCACTGACTGAAGTGTCGTGAGGCCGTTCCCAAAGGGGGGACATTAAGTTCATTAACATCTCGAGTTCTTATGCACAGAAGAATTGTAATTGTAAATGGGCTGATTCATCAATGTCATGCTCATAACTGTGCCCGACCTGCAACAGGGAACTGCTGCTTTTTCTTTCCTAATCCTCACTATCGTCCTTTTCCTTTGCTTCTTTGTATGTTTGTCACACTGTTGTGACCCGCTATTTCCGGGGTGCCTTGATAGTCGCAGCAGACTTTGTGCTGTTGAAGCTAGAGAGGTGAGCAGAGTAAGTCTGATTCCCTGTAAGGACTTCTCTGTTGACATCCACATACAAACAAAAGGAGGAGAGACAGGGCCAATATGTTTGATAGGAAAGAAGGGGCAAACCACATCAGAGCACCCACCAATCACCCACAACAAAAAGTGGAAAGCAGAAAGGCCATTCAGGATAAAACAAAGATCTTTTGGGATCTAGATCAGCATAGAGAGCCAGAGCTTACCCCTCTCTGAAGGAGAATCACATCGCAAATGAAATGGTAAAATTGCCAATATTTGTACAGACAGACAAAACAGCACAATTTGATCGAAAACATGATTGCAGTCCATTTCTAAAATGATGTCATTCAGCATCGCTATTCATCAACGTTTAATGTTTATTCAAATCAACTAAATTCACCTGTACCCATGAACAAACATTGGAGTTGAGCAAAATCAAGTGGAGGGGAGTGATCTCTGCAATGGTCTAGTGGTTAGGCTATCAGGCTTGCGACTGAAAGGTTGTGGTTTCAAACCCCGTGGGGTCCCAACGTTGTGTCGTTGGCCAAGGCACTTTACACAACTTTTCCTCCTTTCATTCAGGTGGGAATGGGTACCCGGCTATAAAAAGAGAAAGATCTTGTCAGTTTGTTAGTGCTGTAGCTTTTAATTGGCGGGCTGTACTATGCTTCCCAGGAAGTAGAGAATGTTTCTGAGTGTAATAGGGTCAGCTGGGGTAAAAATAGTCATAAATCCTAAAGAGTTTGCTGTTGTGCATGAATAGACACTATATAAATGGTTTTTATTATTGTTAAGCAGTATTATTGATAAAAAGCATCATCATCATAAGCAGTAGCTGACTCAACATACCTTTGCTCTTTCTCTCAGGGTTCACATGACTCAGCCTGATCAGATCCTTATGAGAGAAACCTTTCCCCGACTTGCACCTCGTGACCTCCTTGAGAAGCTCCTGCGCAGACCGGCTCTCGTAGAACGACTTGACCATGTCTCTCATCCCTCTTCCCCAGCCCACCTTGGGCGGCACGGCCACTCGTTTATCAAAGTCCACGAAGGTAAACAACTCTTCGGCCGTTCCACAAACATCAAAGGTAACCAGGTAAGCATTCTCTCTCACCTCATCCACCACATGTTTGTCACCTTCAGGTATTGGAGAGTTGCGAACGATTCGAGCCAGAGCGTAGATCAAAGGCTCCTTCTTCGAATAACATGTTTGCTGGAATATCTTTTTCAGTCGGGCCACAGCTTCTAACGACTTCTCTTTGGAGGTCAGGATGGAGTCTATCGACCCTGTCCCTTCCTTGGAAAAATCATTTTTCTTAATCACATTGTAAGTTCCATCTTCCGAGCCGAAGCAAGCAAACCGAGTGAGGCGATCCAGATCACTAGGAGGGGTAGCTGAAGCCATGTTCCTCCCCTGACCTGAAGAGAAGGAAAACATCCCACATATACAACATATATATATACATGATATGAGTTTGTGTGCACCTCCTGTGTGCATTTATTTGTATGTGTGGTGTGTGTGTGTGTGCGACGGGGGGGGGGGGGGGGGTGCAAATGCATTTTCTTTTTTGCTTTGCATTTTTGCAATTATATATAATATTACGTGATGTAAATGCTTCAGTTTACATTCATGTTCTCAAAATAAGCAAACCATTAAAAAAGATTAAAAACTAGTAACAGTTCAGTTTTAAAATGCCTCATCACAAGCCCTCAATTCAATAAAACAGTCTTGCTGTTTGAACTATAGCTTCATTGTGTTACTTTTTAATACATAGTTCTCTAAAACCATAAGTTCACAACACATATATGTGTACATATATAGAATGTACACATCCATTCATTCTTTTGGTTTCAGAGGAAAGGGTAAGAGCAATCTTACACAACATCTAAACCAATTTCTTTCAATATTTAACAAACCCAGGAAGGGCTCAAAAAAGCTCTATCTAGAATGCACTTTTCGTGTAATTTTCTGTCCACTACAACTATAACTTTGAGCCCAAATGCCACAAAAAGGTTACAAACAGTACAATTACTTTATGACGTTACTCAACTTCACCGCTGAGCAGATGGCAGCAGTGAGACTACTAACAAACTTGTATTATTTTTTAAATTTCAATAAAAAGTACTTTTATAGAATCACTCCCGTTTCGCATCACATCCACTACCGGAAGTCAGCTCCTTCACCACTTTAGTGCCATCGGATAACGAATAAGGTCAGTTTTTTTAGTAAAGGCTTAGTTTTCTAACAGGCAGGTTTTTTTGTACGTAGGACACGGCTATAGCAGGACTTTCGGTTCAAGAAGAAAAATCCCGCTGTAGGCGAGTTCCCGCTATAGGAAAGCAAAGGGGAAATTACCGAATTAAAAAAAAAAATAGACATGATTACATCCCATCCCTTCCATATTAATAAAATTTGCGCTTTAGATTAGTCTTCCTTTTCTTCTCAACATTGTTGATTATCTCTGCCTTTCATTCGAGTGAAAAGCATTTCCTTTTGTCTTTGTTGGAAGCCATCTTTTCCTCGGTTTATTGCTTGTGGGTTGTGCTGTCTATCCTACCGGTAGGCCTACTGTAGAACTGGTGAAGTGTATACATGCGTGTGTATGCTTGAGCATCAACGATCGCAATTCAATGAATCAGCATAGAATAAATAATAGAATAGATTTCTACTAGATCTAGATCTTATCTCTAGAGTCTAGGCCTCTATGGTTGAGTAGTAGATCTAGGGAAGATTGAAGAATACCGGACCACTCGTACATTATTGCGCGAGAAAGTGGGGTTGGTGGGGCGGGTGGTTGGGGTGGAGGAGGGGGGAGGAGGGGTTCAGGGGGTCTCCCCCCTGACAAAATTTTAATGAATAGATCAACCGGTCCGAGATTCTCCATTGAGAGATATTAACAACGGGAAAATTATGAATTCCTAAGGTTGAGACATAGATCTAGGCTAAGGCTAAGTCAGTCTGCTGGTCCGGTATTCTTCAATCTTACCCTCGACTACTACTACTAGACTCTAGGGCGATTTTGTAGTTTCGTTCGTTAAAGTCAAGCAGGGGGGTTTCAGGGTGGCTTGCCCCCCTGACCTAAAAAAAATAGGCCACCTCTATTCTCACCCGGAGTGAGAATAGTGCAGGCGAGTCTTGTGGCTATTCTCACACGGTGCGCGTTCACCCTAAACTACAGAATTCTACACTGTGATCAGAAAAATTGACATTGTAGAATTCTGTGCCGTGAACAAACGTTCCATTACAATTGTAGCCTACTAAAAGCGTACAATTTTGTCGGTGGGCAGTGGAGAGAGAGAGAAAGAGAGAGAGGAGTAGCGCGAGAATTTCCGGGCAAAACAAAATGGCGACCCGCGTAGTTCAGCTCGATTCGAAAAGTTAAATAGCCGTAGCATCTTTGTAGACAACCAAATTTATTTACTTTTGTGTTTTAACATCATTTTTTAACTTTGTTTTGGTCAATTTGATCGTCAACACCGATAGACAGTATTCAGAAAGAGACAGAGAGAGAGAAGAGGGGAGGAGTTGATCTTGCGAGAACTTCCGGGCGGGTGAGAACAGCCACTTTTTAAAAAAAAAGGAGGTGGGGGGGTTCAGGGGGGCATGCCCCCCTGAATTTTATCCTAATTTGATGTTTTGCAGTTAGGTTGCATCCCTGCTCTTTGTGTAGCCTAATTCAAATAGTATTTGGTCTTCGATCCTCACTTCTTCACTTGCACACATAATTCATAATTACATAATTTCCCTGTATCAGAATGAATAGATTTAAGCAAACTGACCAACATTTCTGCGGGAATAGCCTATAGATCTACATAGAAAAGAGTCTACTTCTAAGACATTAGTCAAACCGACCTACGCAACTTACTTGACTCGTAACTTTCTCGTGCTCCAAAGCAAACCGATGCTTTTTCTCTCGATGAACTTCTAATCTTTGGAAGTTTTGTTTCGGGGCTCACGCTACTCAATTTCTTTACAAACAACAAAGCAACTTCTATGGATCATTCTATGGCAATGGTAATTAACTCTGCACATTAAGAAGAAAAACCACAGCCTTCTACATTTCTCTCAACAAAACTTCCAGTGCATGTAGCGATTCTCCGGTATGCATTGCCGAAGAAAACGAAAGGTAAAAAAAAGTAGGCAAAGCGTTTTACATTCTTTACCTGTACACATTTGCAAAACTACTACTTCCTTGTGTACTACGTCATACATTCTTCGGGGTTATTCGTAGAAAAGGTCTGTCTATTCCAAAGACCTTCCTTGTAAGCTAGGGATCAACCAATGAACTCCTAAGGAGTGCAGTAGATATGAATAGCAGAGGAAATTTGTTACTAAGCCTGAAACGGACTGGGTCACTGGGCAAAATAGAATAATAATTATGATTATTTTTATTATTAGACATATCATCATTATCAGTATTATTATTATTATTATTATTATTATTATTATTATTATTATTAGGCCTACTATTATTATTATTATTATTATTGTTATTATTATTATTATTATTATTATTATTATTATTATTATTATTATTATTATTATTATTATTATTATTATTATTATAAGCCTTACTATCGTTGTCATGATAATAATATTATTACTACCATTTAAATTTTATTATCATATTATCATTGTTATTATTAATGTCAGTAGGCCTATTAAATTATTAGTAGTAGTCAGTTGAAAAGATGTCAATTATTATTACTACATGTATTATTATCATTGAAGGTCCGGTGGCGGAGCCGTTATAAGTGTGCTCGTCTCCGAAGAAGAAAGTCCAGGTTTGAGCCTCAGTTCGGACACGGATTTTTTTCGCCCCCTCCTGCCCACTAGTGCCCACCCAGCAGTAATTTGGTACCTGACTTCGAGTTGGGGAAATAAAGGCGGCATGGAAAGAAACTAGGGCCACCCTAGTGCCACAATATGCCGAAGGCCCTGGAAGTTGTCTCACTAACAAGACAATCCCCAATGTTCAGATCAGATGCGGGAACAATTTTATTTTTATTATTATTATTATTATTATTATTATTATTATTATTATCATCATCATCATTATCATCATCATCATCATCATCATCATCATCATCATCATCATCATCATCATCATCATCATCATCACCATCATCATCATCATTATCATCATTGTATAAAGAAGGTATTAAAACAGTTAAGACCTTGTTGTATTTCCAGAAAATATATTTTTTTCACAGTCCAACGTTTCGCCAATAAGGCTTCATCAGGAACATAGTATTTGAGAAAAAATAAATAAATGAGTGATGACGCCACAGCAACAAAGTGTTTTCTATAAGTTACGTATTGTTGTGATTTGGACAATATCGGAAATATCTTTCATCATCATGATCATCATATTATACACAGGCTATAAAAACTAAAGTGCGCACATAAATGTCTGAATATTTAAAGGAGCGGTGAGTACAAATCGCCGGAGACAAG
>NW_004797632.1:301277-336240 GCF_000002075.1 Aplysia californica | reverse complement strand
CTGGAATAAGTAAATTTGATGTAGTGGTGCACCTTGTTCAGATCAGTGAGAAATTGTTGGGTTGTTTCAGAGCAACCATTGTGCAAGGCGATCATGGTTCTCCATTCATTCCTCTGATCGGATGCTTTTAACAAAGCTACGATTTTCTTATCTTTCCCTGTTGTTACCCATTTGTTTAGGTCCCCTAAGTAGGTTGTTCTGGGCCTACCCCTGCCTCGTTTGCCTTCCATTTTGCCAGTGAGAGCTAGATGTTTATCCTTTTATGTCTATTCAGGTGTCCCAAAAATGTCGTTTCCTGATTGTTTTTAAAGTTAAAGTGATCAGCGTCCCATGTGGGCTTCATCAAGCACTATATTATACCTCATTTGATTTCGTTTCCTTCCTCGCTATAGCAGTCTCCTTAGAAACCACATTTTTGTTTATTCTATTTTATTTTTACTGTCTTTAGTGATTTTCAAGCATTCACAGCCATACAGAAGGGTTGACCATGCACAGCATTTTAGAACTTTCATTTTGGTGGTCATTGAGATGTTTCTATTTTTCAGGATTGGGCTCATTTTACTTAAACTAGCCTTAGCCATTGTAATTCTCCGTTTTATTTCAGTGGCACATTTAGCATCAGACGTTATCATATATCCTAGATATTTAAACTGTTGGACTTGTTTGATCTTTTCATCTTTGGTAATGAGATTACAACTATGATTTGCTGCTTTTTTTTTATATTACCATGCATTCTGTTGTTTCTTTACATTCAACACTAATACTTTACTTTCACTTTCTGTTAACAACATTATTTATAGAAACAATTATTGAAGGTCCTTTTCTGAGCCCGCTATTAAAAATGTGGCATCCGCACATCTGATGTTATTAATATTTTCTCCATTTTCTTTGAGACCTGGACATTTTTCTATGTTTCCAAGGATTGTTTCACTGTACATGTTAAAGAGGTCTGGTGACATAACACTTCCTTGCATCACTCCTTTTCCAATCTGCTTTTTTCACTGCATTCTCCATTACTTCGTGTAGTAACGTTTTGGTTCCAGTACAAATTCCTGATAGTTCTTAGATCTTATCCATCTATCTCTAGCTTTTCCAGTATTTTAATGAAATAGCTCTCATGTCTAACTTTATCGAACGCCCTTGAATAATCTATGAAGCATAAATATCTTTCTGTGCTTCAATACATCTTTCCATTAACATTGTTAAGGTGAATATAGCATTTCTGCTGCCTTTGTCAGGAACAAAGTCGGATTGTGTTTTAGTTTGAGATATCTCTGGTTTTCTAACACTTTTTCTCAATCTTCCCATTATTACTCGCAGCAATATTTTTTTGTAAAATGACTCTTCAGGCTATGATAATTGTTCTATGCATAATATCACACTCAGTGGCAACTGGTGTTTTAGTAAAGCTATAAAAACTGACTTCATCATATCTTCTGGCACCGCTGTCATGTCATCAACAGCATTTAGGAGCTTTATTATTTCAGTGCCTAGTTCTTCAAGCGCGACATAACCACTTGAACTATTATTGTTATAATCATCATTCTTCTTCTTCTTCTTCTTAGTACATGTATTATTATTATTGTGTATATTTATTATTATATAATTGTTGTAAATATTGTTAATAATAATAATAATAATAATAATAATAATAATAATAATAATAATAAAATAATATAATAATAATAATAATAATAATGATGATGATAATAATAATAATAATAATAATAATAATAATAATAATAATAATAATAATAATAATAGTAATAATAATAATAATAATAATTATTATTATTATTATTAGAAGAAAAAGAAGAAGAGGAAAAAGAAGAAGAAGAAGAAGAAGAAGAAGAAGAAGAAGAAGAAGAAGAAGAAGAAGAAGAAGAAGAAGAAGAAGAAGAAGAAGAAGAAGAAGAAGAAGAAGAAGAAGAAGAAGAAGAGAAGAAGAAGAAGAAGAAGAAGAAGAAGAAGAAGAAGAAGAAGAAGAAGAAGAAGAAGAAGAAGAAGAAGAAGAAGAAGAAGAAGAAGAAGATCTATCGTCCTTATCTCTTCTCCCTCTTTTTTATGTTTTGTTACTCTCTTGTAACACCTCTAATCTTCGGCATTTATATAACCTTATTGTGTTGCAAGTGCCGTAAAACACTTACTAAAACTAAAAAAAAAAAAAGAAAAAAAGTCAGTACATCTTCTGTCTTTTTGTATTTGTTACATAATGTTGTCTGTCTAGTTTGTGTTACGTTCATTTGTGTACCCGTTTTCTATGATCTGTCTGTGTTTTAGCTACAGTCATTCTTGTACTGGTTTTGTAAATTGAGAGAGATGAGAGAGAGTGTTGACAAGTGTGTGTGTGTGTGTGTGTGTGTGTGTGTGTGTGTGTGTGTGTGTGTGTGTTCCTGTATGTATTTGCCATCCCGTGGCAAATTTCTCTGAGTGGAGATCAATAAATTGTCATCTGATCTGATCCTATCTTATTCTATCTTAATGTCTGTGCTGTTTCTATTCAGATACGTTTGGTATACGTTTTATAGTTTCTGGATTGAATTATTATTTTGTATGAGATAATTAGTGATCATAATCTTCAGCGGACCCCGCAAATTTTGGATTTTCCTTCTTTTCCGCATTTTCCCTCCCAGTTCTTCCATTCCCTGAGTCATGTGGTTCGCGCATACTATTCTCCGCTAATCGACAATACGATACCAAGCGATCGGCCCGCGCAATCCGCCGGTGTATGCGATACTCGAATTTCACGACGCTTCTGTCATCGTGAAACTGTTAGTAGTGCTGGAGACTGCAATGTTAGTGTGGGACCTATTTTAGCTCGATTAGCGCCATTTCACGTGCATGAGCCCTCATGAAAGCATTCGACCCCCCGGGGCAGTGCCACTGACTGAAGTGTCTTTAGGCCATTCCCAAAGGGGGGACATTTCTCGTTTAAGCATAGTAGAATTGTAAATGGGCTGATTCATGTCACGCTCATAACTGTGCCTGATCTACAACAGGGAACTGCTGCTTTTTCTTTCTTAATCCTTACTATTGTCATTTCCTCTACTTCTTTTGAATGTTTGTCACTCTCTTGTGACCTGCTATTTTGGGGTACCTTGATAGTCGAAGCAGACCTTGTGCTGTTAAAGCTAGAGAGGTGAGCAGTATAAGTCTGATTCCCTGTAAGGACGTCTCTGTTGACACCCATCCCTTGGCGCTCATACGACCGTATGCAGTTGCGAGCGCCGTAAAACCCTCTACTATAAAAAAAAGAAAAGAAAACGTTCATCATGAAGGAACTGACAACATTAGACATTCTCAGAATAAAAGAAATTGATTTGAAAATCAAAAACTAATTTATAGATTTGTGTGGTTAGAGGAAAGTTTGACAATAGAATGGAGGAAAGATGACAAAGTTATTATTAATTTGTGTTGGTGATTCTATTGTTAAAGTAGAAGTTCCTCTACGGATCTCCAACCAGATCATGATGGAAGCCATAAGTAGACAGACTCTGGGATGGATCCTGAAGAGGGGGAAGGGGGGGGGGGAGCAGAAATGGACATGTTCCGATTGCAGTGACCCCAACACAGTGGACAAGTAAGGACAAGTAAGTTGAAGTTCCTCTACTACCACCCCATCCAAACCCATGAAGTTAATAAGCTGTTTTCCATGTCCTTAAAGGTATTTAATTATTTACTCTAAGATTTTATTTTGAAACTGAAATTAATGTTAATTGATTTTTATAGGTGTGGTAGGGTCTGGTGATTTTATTTCGCGGGTTCGGTGCTTCTGTCTGTGTATTTTCCTCCTTTTTGACGTTTGCTCGTTATGATCTCTGGATAATAATGACTCTATGGAACATTGTGTTAC
Source organism: Aplysia californica (assembly GCF_000002075.1). Lineage (NCBI taxonomy): Eukaryota > Metazoa > Mollusca > Gastropoda > Aplysiida > Aplysiidae > Aplysia > Aplysia californica. The sequence goes on along the minus strand of NW_004797632.1, from coordinate 332,387 downwards.
GACGCGGTGGAATCAGGCGCTCGTCAATTTTTGGGCATGTGGTGTTATTGGTATCATCTTAAAGCTTGTTTACTTGTCCCTATTATTATTAGGACGAAAAAAAATATCCATTTATCTTGAATACAAGTCGAGATATTTACTAAAGAAGGAGGTGGGGATCACCAGTTTTCAGAGGTAAAATTAGTGCGAAAATGGCCGCCAAAGGTTAGTTATTTCCTTAGCTTTATAGTCCGTGATAACTGAAAATTTTCATTTTCTGTGTCTTTAATCAACGTTTTTCTGAACAATCCACACAGAAATGAATTCTTTAATGGTCACGAAAGGGTTGAGCCAAAAAACAAAAATTTAATAAAAATTCACAAACTTGCGGAAAAATGCAAGTTTCTTCATTTTGATTATTTTGACGAGAGCCTGATTCCACCACGCTGTCTCACATATGGAGTTATTGGTATCATATTAAAGCCTATCCATTTGCCTTGCTTTTAATAGAACCAATATCCATTTATCATAGATACAAGTCAAGATATTGGTGATGAAGGAGTTGGGGGGGGGGGGGGGGGTCGCCTGGACCTCCCTGAATCCTCCCCGAAGAGATGCCACCGCCGGACCTCCGTGAGTGAGTGAGTGAGTGAGTGAGTGAGTGAGTGAGTGAGTGAGTGAGTGAGTGAGTGAGTGAGTGAGTGAGTGAGTGAGTGAGTGAGTGAGTGAGTGAGTGGGTGAGTGAATGAGTGAGTGAGTGAGTGAGTGAGTGAGTGAGTGAGTGAGTGAGTGAGTGAGTGGGTGAGTGAATGAGTGAGTGAGTGAGAGAGTGAGTGAGTGAGTGAGTGAGTGAGTGAGTGAGTGATGATCGCGCCAACAGGCATCCTTCTGTGCTCCTCTTAAATTGTGGTGTTCCTGACTGTTTTAATCCCTGGATATAAAAAAAAATTATACCATCATGTGCGTTAAGTTTCGGTGATTATTGTGATATAAATTGTTGTTGTTGTTGTTGTTGTTGTTGTTTGTTGTTGTTGTTGTGTTCAGCACCAGAGCCCCCAGTCGTTTGCACAGAGCATCACGGAGCTGATGTTGACGCTGCAGCGGAACAGCGACTTGTCAGACCTGCAACAACTACAACCACAGCTAGAGTTCCTTTCCAGCATCGACCCAAGTCCAGGTAATGATAATAATAATAATAATAATAATAAAATAATAATAATAATAATAATAATAAAAAATAAACAAAAAATAATAATAATAGACTGCATTTATATAGTGCTCTATCCAGGGGCGGTTTGTTAACTGGGCAAGTGCCGGTCAGATTTTTGTCAACTGAACTGTTGACTAGAGGTTTATTGCTAATGACGATTTTCATTCAGTTTTAAGTAAATCCAAACAAACATGTATCAACATTCAAAAACACCTTGCCGATTTGAAGGCGCTCAAATAGACAAGTGGGATTCACTGCTGTTTTGTCGCGACATAACCTCATTCCTTCACGTTTGTTATCGCGCCGGCTCGTAACTTTAAATCGTCTCCCGTCAAACCGTCACGTCGCGGAACTTCGTACTACGTACGAGGCCAAACACACGGCGGGCTAGCGATGACGTCAGTCCCATGGACAAATCCATCGTCAGTCCACAGAAAGATAAAAATATCCCTTAATTGCCAGATTGGCCTCTTTGTAGCTTACAGAATTAAGAATGAGATAGTCTTGAGCAGCACTGACACATGTATTATTTTATCAGCAAAACACGTATTTATCATTCAGCCTTTCTCTAACTACTATCAGAACATTTATTGTCAGCATGGCACTGCTCTTTTTTGTTTATTGACTTTTTAACCACCAAAAGTTCCTGTTTGGCATTTACTCATCGTTTTCTCCCCACTAATAACTTACGAAAGAAGGAATCGTCTAGTGAAGATATATAAAGAACAATTTTAACGAGAAGCGATAGACACTCGGCTGTCAGAGTCTGGGCCGAAAAACCCCTTCCCTTCCCTCCCCTTTTCAACCCTCACCCCAGCTAGATACCAAGTTCAAAATTAGCATTTGACACACTTCCCCACTTTGTTACAACACAGTGTTCAGTGTTCAGTTTTGAGAACTGAGAAGTGCGATGAAGTACATTTGATGATATAATGATCGGAAACTTGTGTGCTTTGTCCAGTCTTGTATAGCATCTGATTGTAGACTTGATCTGCTTGGGAGAGCGTCACTGGTACAGTAGCAATTGACTTTTTGTCATCATACAGGACAGTTCTTATTACATATATTTAACGGGTTCAGTGCACGTCGATATTTTGTATGGGGATGTAGAAAGTACGAGTAAAGTACTGTACTGGAGGCCAGGACCAGCGATTTATTGCTTCTCACTTTCAGTTTGTTTTCTAGCTTAGACTTAAGTAGTGTGTTTCTTTTTCTGTGCCGATCAAGTGAGTTTTTATTAATCTCAGTAACTTCCATCTTACATTATTCATAATATTGTTTCTTAACGCTACCGCATATTTTACCTCTTTCACATTATATTACAATGTACCGGCACATGAGTGGAAGTAACTACCATGTGTCAGTACAGCAGCTTCTTGAGGGCGGGAAGAAACTCAAACTGTGGAGTGTACTCAACCTGGTGTCTGCCTCAAATGGTGCTCTCAGTCTGAAAGACATCATCGAGCCTCTCGAGGAAATGAAAAGCCAACAGAGTGCTTCACAAGCGGAGGCTAAGTTGGACAATGTTTTACACATACTTGGTTATTGCCAAGACATTGATAGAAACACCGAGCAGTTGGAGGCTCCTGTTTTTGTCTCTGCCTACTGTGTAGCGAAAGCCTTACGCCAGATCGACTGTGTCAATTGTAGAAGTGACCTTCACTGTGAACATCAGCTGCGTGTGGAGGTTACAAATGATTGCCACACGCACTTGTCAGCTCTTGATAGAGGTGGTCTCACATGGCCTTCTGACTTTGCAGTAGAAGTTGTCACTCAAGTCTTCAGGGTATTTCAGACCCTCATCGGCACTGTTGAAAAGGAGCAACAATTCCTCTCCTGCAGTAACCAAAGGAAGCTTGTCCTCAGCGTGTCCTTGCAGAGATTAACCGACCTTGGCATGACTCAAAAGTGCTGCGAGGAATGTGAAGTTCACTACTCAGAAATATTGATGAAGTGCTGCAGACCAGCTGTCAACATTTTCCTGAACAACTATTCTAAAGGTTTTATAGACAGAGCGACAGCAGGAAACAAGAGCAGGAAACTTAAGACGTTCACAAAGAGAACGTAGGAACAACGTTGAAAGGACTGCATCATGGACACACAACTAAGTTTATAGTTTCTTTAAATGTTGCTAAAAACAAAAATTAATCCCCCCCCCCCCTCTCTCTCTCTCTCTCTCTCTCTCTCTCTCTCTCTCTCTCTCTCTCTCTCTCTCTCTCTTCTCTCTCTCTCTACAACGTGATACTACTAGAATATTGAATGTTGTAATGCCTATTGTACAAACAGCTGACTCTTTAACACACCACACTCTTTATCTGCATGAGTGTGTAGCACAACATGATGTAGTACTATGACGCAGTAATAATTTACAGCATAGCCACAGTGCCGTAGAGTGGGAAACGCTAGGCCCTATACGTTCTTACCTAGACGGTCAGAGACCGTTCTTACCTATAGGGTTCTTACCTATACGTTCTTACATTAATCTCTGACCATCTAGGCTAGGCCCGAACCAAGACAGTCAGAGAGATCAGGCCGCCTTATCGGAAGTAGGTCACGAGGAGATAGAGACCCAGGGCAGACAACGGGTTGTGCAGATGTGAGAGGTTGTGAGAGCATCACGCCGTGTGCTTGATTAAACAAGTGTCCAAAATAACGGCATTAACGGTATATTATTTTTTTAACGCGACTATTACTTTCAAAAGGGTATCGAAAATAAATGTTTTATGCTTTAACTGAAATAAAAAGCAAACTTAAATCTCAGTCTAAAGAGAAAGTAGCAGAGGTGAGTGTATAGAGGCAGCTGGTAGTATTAGAAAGAGAAAGTAGCAGAGATGAATGTATAGAGGCAGTTGGTAGTACAAAGGAAAGCATTCATTGTAGTAACTACGTTGCTATCTTTGTAAGGTTATGTGGCAAACATAAAGAGCAATATTTAAAATTTTGGTCAAGTAAGGCTTTACAATCTTAGCAAGCACATGCCACAAAGATAAACAATTTGGAAACAGGTCGTATATTAGTAGGCAATTAGAAAACAACAAACATTCCACTGGAAACATACATTGTTGGTCGAAGCAAACAAAAGCTGTACATTGTCATAGGTGTTCCATACCTTGGGTTCTATGCAAGTTGGCGTCAGTGACACGGGGAAAAACGGCACTGCTGTCAAAAAGAAGACAGTTCTGCCTCTTTTCTTCGTTGCTGTCGCTGCATCTCTGCATTCTCCTGACAGCAAAACTGTTTCAACAGTGTGTTGACTATGCGGTATAAGGAGGTGACACACGGATTCACATCCAGGTGATGCCGTCCAGGGAAGTCGTCGAATATACTGACGAGCCTTGTGCGACATCTAGCTTCTGTCAACCGTGTGAAAAAAATATACGCATAAATCAGAAGCAGAAAGAGTCCCTGAGATGGGAAGGTAAGCCCACCGCGATCCCGTTTTTCTGTATAAGTCCTGATCTCTTCTGCTATCCAACTTATGCTGCCGCTCAACTCAGGGTGTTTGACAGTGATATACCCTCCTATGTAGAGTAGTGCCATCTTTTCATCGCTTGACACACTACTGACAGCATCAGGAATTTCGTCTTGTAATAAAATCTCACTCTCGGTGAGGCTCTTGTCACAGTGAGCACAGACATGCCGGGCCTTTTTAAAATCGATTTCTGGTTCATTTGCCAACATGAGCTTGGTGCGGTCAATGGCATGTGTATGTGCAATATCCCTCACAGTGATGTAATAGTTGGCACCTGCTGACATGCCGAAGGGCGCGAAGTGTTTTTCGATGTCGTCCTGCTGAAAAAATCCTATTGCTACCCACTGGTGACTGACGTCCAAGTTTGTAGACAAAAGATAAAGACAGTCATCGATCAGACATTTGCACGTAAAGTGTAAGGCTTCTGCCGTATCCTTCGTTAGACTTTTCACGCGTGGGGTTGACGAAGTCTTCATTTGAAGGGCCCGTTCTGCCCACCGTCTCAAAATTTTCAATTGAGGACTATCTTCACATGTCACTACAGCTCTGTCTGGATCTCGGAGTCTCACACTCTGGATTGGCGATTTAGTGTTAAACACTTTCCAGAGCTGCAAAACTTCATCGATAAATGAGGCTGTGTTTTTCCATGATAGGGTCGAAGCTGTTGATGATTTGAGAGCAGCGGCAGTGCCTTCCGAGAAAACATCAAGCATAAGGGATACTTTATGTTGTTCGATGTTACTCGGACGAAGAGAAGCTCTTGTCAAGTCTGACAGCTTGACAAGTGTGTTGGTTTTATGACTATGTAAGTCGAAAAGATCTGACCATCTAGCTGGTATTTCCAAATCAGAACTTTGAGGGTAAAACTGTAGGGTCTGGGTTTTCTCAGTTACCCAGTCATTTCGGATATTTTAAAGCAATTTAATGCACAGTGTCATACAACAGAAAAAGGGGTCTTGAAGCATCTGAGGAACACTGTGCAATCCAAGGTGTTAGAGGATTCTTCTTTGAGAACATTGAAAAAAACGATTGGTTCACCCTATTGTTGTCATTAACAATACCCAAGACTTTTGCTCCACAGACTTCAATACTTCCTATCACTTCATTCACGTGAGTGTATTGAAACAGGGCGGTGAGTGCATGGCAAGGAAAAAGTTTCGCGACAAAAGTCTTAGCACCAAAAAAGCATTTGACCATGATGGACAGGATCGTGTAGGCTTTTTGTCTGGCGCATCCACTGCATAGCCACATACAGTCCCACCGCAGTATGAAAGAGATGCTTTCACGTACACTTCATCCACAAGGAGTGTACAATATCTGTTTCTCTCTTCCAGGTTGGTAAAATGTGAAGTAAATAGCGTGGTATCAGACGTATTCTTTGCAATGCTGGTGACTCTCTGCAATGTCGAGACTGACGGTAACTGCAATGAATCTCTTAACTCCTGGTACAGACAGCTTGACCTTGCTTACCACGAAAATGCAAGGATCAAATCTGCAACACTATACAGTCGCCCATTTCTTGGAGAGTTCAAAAGAACAATTTGTCTCATCAAAAATTCAAATTTCCTGTCACTTTTTTCTTCTGACCTTACAAAACGAAGCAATCCTATGAGTTGACTCTCTCGACTTATTCATTTCAGGAAAAGGTGGTAGACTCTTTGGAGTGATCGGTATGATTCAAAAGAGATGAAAGCACCAGTAGAGGAACTAATAACTTGAAAATAGACTGACAATTTAGGAATAGCACCAACTCTTTTTTTTTACTTAAGAAAGCATACTGTGACAGTTCCTCACCGGATGCAACTATTCCATATTTCCGGAGTATCGATGTGAACTGATCGTCAAAAGTATCGGCTTTGAACAGATCTTTTTCGTTAAAGGCGTTTATTTCATCAATGTCCATAGCACAGTACAAGAACCTATAGGCCCGAACGCTTGTTGTGTGCAGAGAGCGAATGCCGCGGATCGTGACGTCACGCCCAGCGGTGTCGGGCCACGGATTATCACGAAGGCCACGGGTGAACGCGTGCGGTAACAAATAGAGCACTGATTCCAGGAATTTCAGAGTTATTTTAAGGGGGGTGGGGGGTGGCTATACCCCAAAAGTTCCGATTCGGCTCAAAACTATGGATTTTGAGTTGTAGGCATTCTTAGCTTCTTCAGCCTCTCTTACAACTATTCCATAGCCTGAAAAACCCCTAACGTCTTTTTTTTTCTCTTACCGGGCATGTTTGTCTCCACCATTTCCTCACAAAGTCAATCTTGTATTTTCCTTTATCGCCCGTTTTCTCAAAACGCGATTTTTCTATTTTTTAAAAGGAAGTGCCTATTTGCAACGCCGCGTTGCGATTAGCGCCAGTGCTAAGTAAAACGCCGTGTGTTAGCCTAGGCTATATGAAGCTTAATCTACCTTTCGTTGTTGGACGTTCTGATGGCCGAAGTGACAGCGCGTCTGCGTTTGAAGCCAAACCATTTTTTTTATGAGCGTGGGTTCGATCCCGGTCACTCTCTTGTGACCCACAATTTCCGGGGTGCCTTGATAGTCGAAGCAGACTTTGTGCTGTTGAAGCTACAGATGTGAGCAGAGTAAGTCTGATTCCCCGTAAGGACTTTTCTGTTGACATCCACTCCTTGGCGCTCATAAATATGACCTTATGCAGTTGCAAGCACCGTAAAACATCTACTGAAACAAAAAAACATCGATGATTCAGTGCCCTATTTGGGGGGGGGGGGGCTGTCGATTGACGTCCCGGGAGTCGTGATCCTTCACTCGTGCGTCTCAATAATTATTGAGAACATTTGAGACAGAGATGACACCCCCAGTCCTGGTATACACGAACGGGTAATTATATAGGCTCTTTGGTATACTGTGTTATGTTCCGTTTTGACGTGAGATCCATCGCTCGTGCGTTACTGGGACCGCCAATAATGATTGAGAACGCGTTGCTTCTACTCTAACGATCGCCAGGGAGACTCTCCGTAACAACAACCTCGTGTCCCGTGGGTCTCCCGAGGCGTTTATAGAAATACAAATGATCATATAGGCCTGTATGTGTAATTGCTAACAACCATAAGCAACAGCGAGGCATTGCACACCAACCTTTGAGACAGAGATGACACCTCCAGGCCAGGTACACACGGACATGTAATTATATAAGCTCTTCGGTATTCTCTGGAACAACCATCTCGTTGGTCTGTGAACGCAGAGGAGAAAGCCTGTTATCAGAATGAAACCTGTCATCATATCAATTGGTTGGTTGGTATCTTCTTTCTCGTTGTAAAGGAAAGTGCTCGTTGTAAAAGAACAAATAATTACGTGGAAATCTCAGAGCTATCCTAAGGTCATCAACCTTAATTGATTAATGGGGAAAGAAGAGTAGTTGCTTACCTCAGAAAACTGCCCCTTGCATCAACGGGTTGGGGGACACGTGATTTGATACCGTGACAAGTCCATAGTTGTTTTTAAAAAAGAGGAGAACGAGAGTGAGAATAAGTAGCGTGTAAGATGTGAGTTTGCTCTATCTGGAGGAGAGGACCTGGCCCCGACACTCTGGGGCTAGAGCAGTCGACTCAGTTTACATAACGTTCACTCTGACAAACATACGTTATTTCACTTTTTTTTTATTCAACAATAATTTTTGGGGTCTAAGTTTTGTCACCACAGACCATATTTATTTTAATAGAGGTTACCTGTACTACTACTATTGCTGTCTTACTATAAACGACAACTCGGTTCGACAACAAACTTAATTCTGTTGTCAGAGAACCCCCCCCCCCCCCGAAAACTATGACAACAATAACAACAAGGAAAAAATAATCTAACGAAATATAGTATACAGCTGGAGTGGCCACTATCAACTGTTTGCTTCATCGGCTAAATTTTCTTTACGGCAGGCGTTTCATACTGAACAAATAAAATAATGAGATCCGTAACCAATTATTGCATTTTCTGTGCAAATCTACTCTGCTCTTCGTGCGAGGTTTATCTTACAATCAACATGGATAACAGCAATACTAGTAATCCTAAAGTAGCTCAAGCCAGTGGGTTGTTAGACGAACACATAACCTCTACACTCCTCATTCTCAACTGGTCTGTTCTTTGCGCAATCATCGCTGTCTTTGGCATTGCTGCAAACATCATCAACATCGTCGTCTTCATCAAGATGGGCGTCCGAGAATCAGTGAACCTCCCCTTATTGTGCCTATCCCTGTCTGACCTTGGCAGCCTTGTTGTATTGGCCGGGACGTCTTTGACGTCCAACCCTTTATTCAGGTCACTAGATCTGCCGTTTATTTATACAGATATCATAGTTATCGCTCTCAGCTGGTCATGGACATTATTTGTCAGGTTTGTGAGAATACATGTATGCCTCCTACGTATTCTGTATTCCAAGCACATAATATGTGTTCACGTATGTTTCGTTATCACCCAGTTGAATATATGATCGTATGGCATAGCATGATTTGGTATGGCATGGCATATCGTGGCATAAAGCGTTAAGCCAACTTTATAACTAGAGAACGATGTAAAGGATATAATATATCTATATCTGTGGGTGGAGCTAGGACCTGTCGGTTATGTTTGGAACAGACGTTTAGAATACATAGTACAGTAAACATTTCTACATTGAAAAAAAATAACAGAGGGGAAAAACCAGCAATAACGGAATCATCATCATCCAGTGCCAGATCTGCCCCAGACATCGGCTATCTTGGTTCTCCATTCATTCCTTTGATCGGATGCTCTTAAAAATAATACGTTTCCTTGATCTTTCCATGTTACCCATTTGTTTAGGTTCCCTAAGTAGGTTGCTCTGGGCCTACCCCTGCCTCGCTTGCCCTCAATTTTGCCAGTGAAATCTAGATTTTCAAGACCTTTATGTCTATTCAGGTGTACAAAAAAGCTGCATTTGTCGTTTGCTGATTGTTTTTAACAGTGAGCGTCCCACGTGGGCTTCACCAAGCACTACCTCATTTGATTTCTTTTCCTTCCAGCAGTCTCCTCAGAAACCACACTTCTGTCACTGCTATTTTATTTTCACTGTCTTTAGTGACTGTCCAGCATTCACAGCCATATAGAAGGGTTGGCCATGTATATCATTTCAGAACTTTCATTTTGGTAGTCTTTGAGATGTTTCTATTTTTCAGGATTGGGCTCATTTTTATTGAAACTAGCAATAGACATTGCAATTCTCCGTTTTATTTCTGTGGATCGTTTGGTATCAGATGTTATCCAAGGTGTTTAAACTGTTGGACAGCTATTAAAACGGAGTCATTTGCATACCTGATGTTATTAATATTTTCTCCATTTACTTTGAGACCTGGACATTCGTCTATGTTTCTAAGGATTGTTTCACTGTACATGTTAAAGAGGTCTGGTGACATAACACATCCTTGCCTCACTCCCCTTCTAATCTGCTTATATTCATTGTATTATCCATTAATTCGTACAACAGCTTTTGGTCCCAGTACAAATTCCTGATAATTCTTAGATCTGTTCCGTCTATGTCTGACATTTCCAGTATTTTAAATAGCTCATCATGTCTTACTTAATCGAACGCCTTTGAATAATCTGTGAAACATAAATATAGATCTGTTAAGGTGAATATATAGCGTTTCTGGTGCCAGTGTCAGGAACAAAGCCGAATTGTGTTTTAGATATCTCTGGTCTTACAACTTTTCTTCCCATTGTTATTCGTAGCAATATTTTTGTAAAATGGCTCATAAGGTTAATTGTTCTATACATATCACACTCAGTGGCAACTCGTGTTTTTGGTAAAGCTATAAAAACTGACTTCATCATATCTTCTGGGATGTCACCGCTGTCATAAATAGCATTTAGGAGTTTTGTTGTTGTTTCAGTGCCTAATTCTTCAAGTGAAACAATCATTTCAACTGGAATAGTATCTGGCCCTGTGGCTTTTCATTGTTTCATTTTCCTCCTAATGGCAGTTTGTACTCCTGCTTTCAGTATTGGTGGTCCATTTATTTCATTCTTTATTACCGGTTTTTCTCCTCTATTATCTTTGAAAAGTTCTTCTATGTATTCTGACCATCTGTTTAAGACATCCCCTTCATTCATTAAAATATATTCTCCTTTTGATCTCACGTATCCTGTATTTGAGCATCCTTTTATCCCAGTTGCTTCTTTGGTTTTGGAATGCATGTATTTGATGTCTTTGTTTTGGTTCTTTTCTATTTGTTGACACTGATCATTTCTCCATGTTTCTTTTGCTTCATTGCATTTTCCCCTTTATTTCCCTGTTTAAGTAAGATGTTGTACTTTTCCACTTTGGATTTTGCCTTTCTTCTCTCTTCCGTTAGTTTTTCTATGGCCTGGGTCATCCATTTTGTTTTTGCTCTTTTAGCTTTCGGGGGGATATTTTCTTCCACAGCTTCCATTTTTGATTCTTTCATTTTCCTCCATAGTTCTTCCGATTTTGTAATGATTTTAAAAGCTTGAATTTTATTGCTTAATCTGTGGAGAAACTTTTTTGCAGTTCTCGATTTGTCTTCAAAAGATCTATGTCAAATTTTGGTTGGTACTTTAACTTTTTAAGTTTCTTCAGTCTCATCTGCATTTTACACATGGCTGATACATGGTCACTATCACAGTCTGCCCCTGGCAGTGATTTAGACGATGTAATTGCATTTCTAAAATGTTTCTGAATAAGTACGAAGTCTATTTGATTTCTACTTCTATCGCCAGGACTCCTCCAAGTGTATCTTCTTCTTGGGTGATTTTTCATTCCAGGTGTTTGATATAATAAGATTATTTTCTCTGCACTATTCTATCAGTCGTTCCCTGCGTTAATTCTCTTTACCCAGTCCCTATTGCCAAACTATATCTTCTATATGTGTACTTCCTACTTTGGCACTAAATTCCCCCTTAACTATCTTTACATCTTGTGATTTTAAATGTTTCATTGTCTTATCAAGGTCTTCATAAAAAGTCTCTATTTCCTCGTTGTCGCGCTCTGATGTTGGTGCATATATTTGGATGACACCTAAGTCAAAATGTTTTCCTTCTAATTTAGCCACGATGACTCTATCTGACACTCCTCAAAAACCTTTGATGCTCTTTGTTGTTGCTTCGTCAAATAAAATCCCGACTCCTCTTTGATGTGATTTTCCTCCTGAGTGTACACTTGTTTTGTATCCTCTTTTAATCAAGCCTGCCCCCCTCCAATCTAAGTTCTGAAAGGCCTCATATATTTAGCCTCATCCTATCCATCTGCTACTCAACATGATCTAATTTGCCTTTCTGGTACTTTGTTCTCACATTCCATGTGGCTATGTTAAGTGGTTTATTTTTGCAGAAGGTAGCTTGATGACGATCGGGTGCCACCTGCTGTCCGTGGTGGTCCCTAATGAGCGGGGAGTTCAGAGCTAGACCATGAACCCCTTTAACGCAGTTATCGAAGAAATGAATGTACTTTTCCATGATTGTTCTTGGGATATTGCAGCAGTGGTTTCCCGTTGCCTACTGCCCGTTTGTGTACAGTTTTCTCTTCTAGCCTTTGTCATTCACTGACAACCCACAAGGCAACCGGGCTTTGGTAGGATTTATGGTCCCTCCCGTCTTCAAGATGGTCTCTTCCTCGAGTGTGTGAGGTATTTATTGAAGCACCTGTATCACCAGGGATCTCCTCTACTCTCCACGACCATCTCTCATTTGGTTCGCGTCTGCTTAACAGCTAACCTCCATATCTGGAGGCCTTTCCCCTATCCACCACCCGGAGATGCGCTGGGTTGGGGAGGAGGACCCACTACTAAGTCTTAGTACTTCCCACAGACAATTTTGAAAAAAAGTATAAGCTGCTGTAAAGAAAATGAAACAATTGAAAAAGCCACAGCGCTAGATATTATTCCAGTTGAAGTGATTATCACTTTAGAATGATTTAGTTCTGAAATAAGAACAAAGCTCTTAAATTCAATCTGTGACAATGGTGACGTTCCAGAAGATATGATCTAGTCAGTCTTTATCTTTATGAGTTCTTCCTAAACCACCACTCGGGCAAAATTCAAAATTCCTACCAAACTGAAAATGTTCAATGTGTCCCACGCGCTCATAGACTTTATGCAGTTGCGAGCCCCGTAAAAAAAAATACCCAGGTCAAAACATAATATACTGTATTAATGCATGTATTATGCTATGACTTTAAGAAAATTCTATTTTGAAGCTCTCATGCAATGATGCCCCGTACTTGTGGATTTGTGGGTGACAGGCTCTAGGCTATTGAGAAACAGTTTTGACATGATTGCCTAAAATGTTACAAGCATGAACAAGGGCATACGATATTATGGTTTTGTCCTGAATATATTTTTGACAATATAATAATTTTATATACAGACTGACTCTGAGAACAGGTGGCAAAGTTGGCGAAAATTTTCTTTTTTCTTTTTTGGTCCAGTGCTGGAAAAAAGGTGTTAGCTGCTTTTATAAGAATGTTCAGATATAAAAGTATTGTTTCCTCTTTGAAAGAATGTCTTTTGTCCCCTAACGTGTGAAACATTTTGATTGCTTCATAACCATTTTTTTCCTTGAAGAGATGTTTAGACATATTTTTTATTAACAAACAATTTAACAAAGAGGACATGTTGCTTTCCCAATCTGTTTTTATTTTCTTTTATTATTTTTCATATTTTGACTCGCGCCTGCACATGTATTATGTTTTCCTGGTCTAACTTTATTGCAGTTTCCAAAGAAACTGACGAAGCTTTTGTCTCAGATCCATGTAGCAAAACTGTACAAATCAAAGATGTACTGAGTATAATATTTTCGAGCTGGCTACATCAGAGTTACAAAGTTCTATCTGACATGGGTACTAAGACCATGAGGTCAGAAACAAATGTCCTATCTGCTCTAACAAAATCGTAAGATTATTCTTAGACGTAGTCAAGATACTCATAGAATTACATTTTAAAAAAAACTTGATATGGCTTATGAAAATGAAAATTGTTAATAATTGATGTAAATGCCACCAAAAGTTTAAGACCTCAAGGAATTTTAACACACATATTTATATTATGTTTATTGTATGTATTTGTGTATGTGAATACGCACCTCGATCTAGTGTGTGTTCATGTATGTGTACGTGTGTGTGTGTGTGTGTGTGTGTGTGTGTGTGTGTGTGTGTGTGTGTTCGTACCTGTGTGCGTGATTTTGTGTGTATACATGAGTGTAGGTGTGGGTGTGTCTAGAATACTGTGTGTGTGAGTGTGTCTGTGTATGTGCATAGGCGTGTATGTTCTTGTTTGTTTGTGTGTGTATGTAGGTGTGTTCGTATTTATATTGTGTGTGTGTTGTGTGTGTGTGTGTGTGTGTGTGTGTGTGTGTGTGTGTGTGTGTGTGTGTGTATCTATGTTTGTATGCGTGTATTATTATTTTTAAAAATCTTTTTCAACAGGACATCAGGCATAATCACTGCTGTCGTGACAATGGAGCGCTGTCTGTGCATCATTATACCCCTACATGTACACAGAATATTCACCCCAAAAAAGACAGCCATTTGCCTTGCTGCTGTAATCTTTCTTTTGCTACTGTCCTTACTCCCAGTTTTTGCCTACACCGACTTCGTTCCTATCTTCGATCCCTGGAAGAACAAAACGCTGATCCAAATATCCAGTCAGTACTAGCGTCTCTGTGCAGTAAATAAAGAAAGATATCTCTGTTCCACGACAAATCACCTTCTTCTTGACCGCGAACGCCGAGCTCGTGAGTTCCACAGAACAAAATACACTCGAATACCTTATACAATACGTGCCTGTTCTTTCTCACTCGTTCGTTGTAGTGAGACGTTGCAATCCGATGACAAACGTCTAGCTGCGCTGCTATGTCTACTACTTCGAAAGTGTGATACCTAACGACAACGTCATCGTTGATTGGGTCAGCCCAGGGTGCTTTTTTGAGTCAGATTACAGCCACTGAACGTGCTAATATATTGCTTGTGTGAAGCACGAGGACTTGCTATGGAGTAGTAGATGTTGTGGTGTTGTAGATGTTGTAATGACCATTTAGGCTCTGGCGGGGAATTTGTATTGGAAAAGGAATGGATAGTGCATGTTAAAGGTTATTTTATTGTCTCTTTGTGGTTGCTTTGCGCATTAAAAATTTTGGGCGGCAGTGCACGACCGTGCTCTAAGGACGAGCCGACCCCTGGTTTGAACGTTGAGCATGTGTCATTGAGTGAAGAAATCTGAGGAGTGTCAGGCACATGTTTTTCAGGCTTTGTTTATTATTGCTTTGTTTTGGGTTTTTTGGGTTTTTGACAATAACATCTTTTGAACTGTTCATTTGATTCTATTATCCTCTGCGAGACTTGTGAACAGGTGGTCAGTATCTTTTAAAATGGTTTAAATCTTTAAGTCACCTGGAGTCACTTTAAAAGAACCTCGCTATCTCGGCCCCCTGGCAAAATACATGTACCTGACGTCACTAGATATCAGGCCAATAACGTTGACTGGCCAATGTCCCTGGGACTTTTATTTAGTGAGACGCTCATTCTAAATGACAGATCGAAGACAGATTACTCATTACTTTGTCTAGTGATTGGGAAACAAGTTTTGCAGTCAGTGCTACATACCTTTATCAGAGGACATGAAAACCTCGCTGTACCGCCAGCCCCGCTGTACCGCCAACTTCATGTTCGTCCTAAGGTAGGCCGTGAATCGGAGTTGGCTGTATAGGCTGTTGGGCTGGCAACCAAAAGATCGTGGGTTTCAACCTCGTTAGGAGCCAGACGTTATGTTTGTTAGTGTTTGAGCGCCTGATCAGCTGCTTGCACTGTATGATGCTCGCTTTTCGGGAAGCCGAGGATGTATTTGAATGATTTAGGATCTTCTGAGGTAATAGAATGTCAACCCATAGAGCTTGTTGTTGAGCAGGGATATTAGGTGTGCTAAAGCTTCTTCTTCTTCTTCTTCTTCTTCTTCTTCTTCTTCTTCTTCTTCTTCTTCTTTTTCTTCTTCAGTTGGAACCAGCCAGATTGTCTTTTATTGAGAGGCAAAAACCACCATTTTGGCACAATTCGACCAAATTCAACTTCATTCGATTGAGACTTTCAAAATCAAACGCATTTGTTTTTCGTGGACGAGAATCGAACTGGACGTAACCGTGAGATGTGAACAGCCAACTTTACACAAAGTCAGGGTCATATTTTTTTCTTTTTAGCGTGGAATGTGGTAATGGACAGTGTAGACTTGAAGGTTCTGTTACAGATAGGTCGACGTTTCCCTTTCCTGTGTCCTATATTATAGGAAGATTGAAGAATCTCTCAACACAGCAACCACAATATGCAGCAGTCGGCACTTGAAAATGACTGTGGTACGAACAGAGGGTTTTGCGAAATAACACTGTGTCCTTGTTTTTGTTGTTGGTTTGCTTGTGGGGGGGGGGGGGGGGGGGTTAGTTAAGAATTTCACGGCACTTGCAACGCAAATAAGGTCATAAAATGCCGACGATTAGAGGTGTTGCAAGAAAGTAACAGACATAAAAAAGAAGGAGGAGAGATATGGACAACAGAAGTTGGGCATGAAAGGATCAAACCACACCAGAGCACCTGCCAATCACCCACGGTCAATATTTTCAACTCTTTACCGTCTTGGTCAAATTTGACACAAGTTTGAACAAGAGCCGGGTCTATTCGTAGTTCGCAACGAAGCCGCCATTAACTCTTTAGGGACGTACCGGGCACATTGGTCGGACCAGAAATAGATCAAAGTCAATGTTGTGGCTCATTTTGAACCTACGTACACAAACCAGAAACACGAGATTAAACATTTCATAGTGTGCATCTTGTTTTGTTTTGGGTTTTTTTCTTTTTAGGGCTCAGGAAAATAAAAGTATATTGGGAAAAATCTATTTGGATAACGAAGTTAAGCTTCTTCAAACGTTCGAATGACCAGAATTTGCGTCTTCAAAGAGTTAATCTGCTCGACTCAATCCGATTCGATCCTGCCAGTAGGCACCTGGTATTATGCTTGATTGCCACTGTAAACTCCGAGTGTGCCTTTTGTCACAACAGGAAGTTGGAGGGCGCCACCGGTAAGTCCTACCTTTTTTCGTTTCCTTTGTTGTTTCCTACTAGGTATCTTACATGTTTCCTGTATGAAATGACCGTTCTTGTGTCCACGTGTTTCTTTTGATTCAAACAAATTGTAATAATAATAATAAATAAATAGTCTAGTGTTTGCATAGCATGGACAATCAATAGACAGCTGAGAAGAACAATTGAGGCGACAGAGGTATGGTTCATAAGAGGCATGCTGCGTATCCCATGGACGGCTAGAAAAACTATTAATGAAAAAGTCTTGGTTGAAGCAAATTGCAGACGACAGTTTATGACGAATATACGAAAGCGACAAAGTTGATTGGACACATAATGTGGAAAGAAGCATTAGAGAATATTGTAACAACAGGCAAGTTTGACTTAAAGAGAGGCAGTGTAGACAGAGGGGAAATATACCTGACAAGTTGACAACATGGCTGGGAACAGCAAGAACGACAGACACCATCGCTGCAACGCAAGACAGAGTGAAGTGTAGGTCCATGATGGCCCAAGCCAGTCGGCAAGGCAAGACAGAGTGAAGTGTAGGTCCATGATGGCCCAAGCCAGTCGGCAAGGCAAACAAGCAAAGAAACACACAACAAGCAAAGCCTGTGTCAGGAGCATAGATGTAGTACAGAAGATTGCTGACTTCAGTGGACTGGAGAATCTCAAGATGGTGCAAAAAAACCCAGGTCAGTTGAGTACATTCAATGGCGGTAGGTAGGCCTAGAGTGGAAGGTGGTGCAGTACTGTTGATGCCTCCTACCGTGGTGCTTTTCTAAGCAATCTCAAAAGGACGAATATAAGACGTAAGGCTCATCGTAAAATTGACAGTTTCTTTAATTTTTCTTCGATTTTAGGATATAACATGGGAATTTCTAAGCACTTTCAAAATGACAATTATAAGGTTCGTGGTAATAAAAGCGGTCGTTCCTTTTTAATGCTTCTATTCTGGGTTACAATTTTAATGATTTTCTAAGCAATTTCAAAATGACAAAGAAAAGGTTCATCCTAACAGAAGTAATCCTTTCTTTTACTATATATCAATAACTTCGATTTTGGGTACCGATACCTTTCGATTAATGTAAACTCGTTCATGTAATCCTTTTTCTATACATACATATAGCGTTCTTTAACGTAACAAAGAGCTCCCCCACCCACAACACACACACACACACAAAAAGACCGACTTTTTAAAGTCTATGTCTATATTCTCGAAAGTATCCACCACAGATGAGTAGCAAAACCTGATTTCTCAAGGCAAGCTCCAAAACAAAATATGATCTGACAAAGTTAGGCTTTAATCAAGGTCGAGTTCCGTTTGCTTCAGGGAAAGAAACGAAGCCCGGATGGTACGCCTGTATTTTGAACTCATTTTGATGTACAGCAGAATGTTTATAGAACTGTTGACACCCTGTAAGATCTGGACAACAGACGTACAGACAACATGTTCGTTATTATACGCTTTACCGGGGTAGAACTGTTACTATTTATAAAACCCTTACGTACTATCCAAATAATAAGCCATGGGTAACGAAAGAACTGAAAGATCTTATAAAAGAAAAAGGGAAAGCCTTTACAAGTAATAATTTGAATAAAATGTACTTGATATCTAAAAAAATTAAAAGAAAGATTGCTCATTGTAAACAAGCGTACAAAACTAGAATTGAGAGCGAATTTCAGACAAATAATATGAGGAATATGTGGTCCTCTTTGAAAAAAATAACGGGTTATACTGCAGCGAGAGAGAGTGTGCAAGTAAAAAATGAAAGAGACTATGTAAATGAGCTAAACAACTTTTATTGTCGTTTCGACTGTTTTGATTTTGAGAATGAGCAGCGTGATCTTAAACAGAGCCTAAGAGACGAGTTGAGCAGGGAGGAGTGTGTTGAGCTCAGTGAGCGGAGTGTTAAAAAGAAATTTCAAAGTGTAAACATAAACAAAGCCTGTGGTCCAGACGGAGTAAAAGGGAGAGTGTTAAGAACTTGTTGTGAGCAACTGGCCCCGATATTTACCTTCATTTTTAACCTGACCCTACACAAAAACTACATTCCTACAATATGGAAAACATCGGAGGTAATACCAATACCAAAAAAGCCTAAAATATATGAATTAAATGACTTAAGACCAGTCGCTCTTACATCCATTGCTTTCAAGTGCCTTGAAAAATTGATCCTCTCTAATATTCTAGGCCGTGTTCATGGAAATCTAGATCCATTCCAGTTTGCATACAAACAAGAGAGGAACGTAGAAGATGCTGTACTTGTTTTTTGTGACTCTATACTGAAACACCTTGAAACATCTAAAACGTATACGAGGGTACTTTTTGTAGATTTTTCCTCAGCATTTGATACAATTCAACCGCATATTGTCATTGAAAAACTTCTGAGTCTGAGAGTTAGTCATCATATTATCGCAGCATGGGTCCTGGAATTTTTGACAGGTAGACCACAATATGTGAAGCTAAACAACACAAAATCTGACACAATTCTTTGTAACACCGGCGGTCCTCAGGGGTGTGTTTTGTCACCAGTTTTGTATACTATATATACCAACGATCATAGAAGTATTTATAAAACAACACGCTTAATTAAGTTTGCAGATGACTCCGCTATTATTGGATTAATAAACCATGATGAAAAAGAGTATTTCGAAGAAATATGTAGGTTTTTTAAATGGTGCAACTCAAATTTTCTAAAAGTGAACCTCTCAAAAACAAAGGAAATGATTTTTGATTTTAGAAGAGAAAAACCAACAATCCCACCACTCGTAATTGAACAAGAAACTATTGAAATCACGGATTCATACAAATATCTTGGCCTTACAATAGACAACAAATTTACATGGCAAAACCACGTAAACAATATCGTTAAAAAAGTAAATCAGAGGCTGTACTTTCTGAGGAAACTAAAGTCTTTCAATCTGAATCCATCCATCCTTCAGATTTTCTACACCACCACAATAGAAACTTTGATCAATTTTGGAATCACTTGCTATGGTAGCAATCTGGGAAGGCAGCACATTATAAAACTAAATAAGTTGATAAAAAAGGCATCAAGAACAATTGATAGAGACCTAAGTAACTTTGAATATCTGCACAAGACAAACGTTCTAAAAAAGGCGGAAATAATGCTTAGTGACCATAGCCACCCACTGACATCGGAATTTCAACTATCGACCCGCAGTAAACGATACATTTCCAAAAAAGCAAGAACAGACAGATATAGAAATTCATTTGTACCAACTGCAGTGAGGTTACTGAACACACAGTGCTACAAATGAAACAGAGAGAGAGAGAGAGAGAGAGAGAGAGAGAGAGAGAGAGAGAGAGAGAGAATGAATGTGTTACGGAGCGGGTTGTCCCAGCCCGTGAGACATGTATTTACTTGGCATAATGTCCTGTCTTGTTGTGCGTTTGCGTGAGTGCACCTTTAAGTCTAACCTTTGTAACGTCTACTGCCATTGTTAACGACCAAGACCAATTTCTCCCTGCGAGATGAATAAAGATTGTCATTGTCATTGTCATTGTCAAAACCCTTGTACTAATTCCATGGCCAGAAATATGGCGCCGAGGGGCACGAAGCCAATGAGGAACACTGCAGCGACGAGCAATATCATTTTGGCCACTTGAATGTCCTTGTTCTGTTGACACGCAGAGAAAAGAACCTGCAGTCAGAATGAAACCTGCTATCATAACAACGGGTTTGATGGTATCTTCATTGTCGTTGTAAACTATTCCAATCAGCGTTTTGTTCTTCCCGGTATCGAAGATAGGAACGAGGTCGGTGTATCCAAAAACTGGGAGTAAGGACAGTAGTAAAAGAAAGATTACAGCAGCAAGGTAAATGGCTGTCTTTTTCGGGGTGAATATTCTGTGTACATGTAGGGGTATAATGATGCACAGACAGCGCTCCATTGTCACGACAGCAGTGATTATGCCTGATGTCCTGTTGAAAAGGATAAAAAAATTCACAAGTAATACACGCGGACATACACAGACGTACTCTCTTTCTCTCTCTCTCTCTCTCTCTCTCTCTCTCTCTCTCTCTCGTGCACGCGCACATATACACAAAATCATACAATAACCATTATATCAGTGTGGATGTTTAAAATTCTCTTGAGCTCTTAAACGTTTGGTGACACTGGCATCAAATGTTAGACTTCCACCAAACAGCTCGCTACCCTAGCCCTTTCCCCACTGGCCGGGTGTATTACACCCTCCTGACCACTTTGTAAGGACATAACTCCGAATGCGTTCAATCAACACACTTGTGCGTCTATGTAATCCACAAATTATGTGGTGTATTTATCGCTGTGATTTATCAGAAATTTTCAAATGATAAATGTGCGGGAAATGATTACTGTTTAAAATTTTTATGGCGATTCCTACCTGGTGGGTGTTGTCCACCATACACTTTTTTTGTAAGGAAATACTGGCTGGGTGGTACACCCCCGTACACTTTCTATAGACTTTATGGAGAAAAGGATTAGTCAGGTTAATATGTGAACCAATCCCAACTAACAAGTAACGAGCATGTATTATGAAAAAAACAATTATGGAGGCCTGACATAAATGGAGACAACTTTTAATTTTCAACAGAAACTTGAAACACGAACAGAAATAAGGAGACAAGCTGATGTCAAGGTGCGAGCGGTGAGATTGCCTCGCCACTTGTGGTTCTTGCACCTGCACAAAAGAATGAAAGATTTTTAAAAAATTGTGTTATTCAAAACAGACAGTGCAAAGAAAAACTGAATGGTCTTTACAAACGTGATAATCACACTTCTGGCATCGAGACTTTGTCTTCTGATCCTTTTTGGCCGGTCACAGTGCACATCTCTTTTGCTTTGAGACCCAGGAGACTCGTCTTTTGGCTTGGACGTATTTCTTTGACTTTGGATTGGAACAGACGACACTTGAGTAGGTCTCGTCAATATTTTGTTTGATTGGTAGATTGAGTGTAGAGACAGTTGAGCGTGGTATGATCAGCTGCACAACCAGTTGTCTTGCCACAGCCATGTTGAAGAGCTGCCTGTTTTGTGCGTGTGAAAGTTTGTCATTGAAGAGCTTGGGTTGCCAAATGACACGTGAGCCAATGGAACTGAGGTCAATGATGTTGAAAAAGACCACAAGTGGCCATCTCTTTGTCTTACCTTCCACAGTAAAAGCACGGATCATTTGGTCCATTGCATCCACCTCACTTTTGGTTCTGTTGCAATGCAGGACAATTTCAGGCTTTCCGTTGTACCCAGATCTTTCAGGAGCAGAGTGCATTGTACTGAGGAGAAGGACATTTTGTTTTTTTCTTTGATAAGAGACCAAAGATGCATTCTTTGGAAATACAAAGCCAAGTTTTTATTTTTCCTGGAAGTTCACAGGCAGAAATGTTTTGTTCCACCTGACTGTGCCAACCATAGTTAGGTTGTCTTTTACCAGTACCTCAGCCAAGTCAAGACTGGTAAAAAAAAATTTGTCACAAGTGATATTTCTACCACAGCCCTTGAAGTATTGAGTCAGCTTTTGAACGTTGTTGGATCCCACGGCCTTGTTCTCTGGGGCGGGTCTTGGTCCTGTGTGCTCCTTGCCCAAATAAGGGGAGCCTCTGAGTGGGTATTTGCTTTCAGAGTCACACGCCGAGAAGATTTTAATTCCATATTTACCTGGATTGCTTGGGGTGTACTGGATGAAACTACATCTCCCACGGCATGGAACCAGCTGTTCATCAAATGTTATGTTCTGCCCCGGATGATAGTGCTTGGCTACGTTGGTGTGGAAGAGATCCCAAACGTCGGGGATGGGAGCAAACTTGTCCCTAGCTTGTCGTTGTGTCCTGGTTTCTTTGTCGTCAAATCTGATGATTTAGCAGGTGATTGAATCTGGTTTATTTTTAGAATGCTGCTCTGAGAAGAGGGTAGCCTTGGAACGAAACTGAACAAAATTTCAAAGGACACTTTATTTTGATGAAGACTGCCGGTGTGAAGTAGGCATGCAGGAAAGGCTTTCATCTCAATGGAATCAGTGGGCTCCCAACTATCTCCTTTTTATCTGACGCCCTCTTTGTTTGTGGAATCGACAATGATATCAATAATCCTGTCCTTTATGAAGAGGTAGAATGCCTCGCCTGGGGAAGAGATATGATCAATATAAGACGTTCTGTTTCTTGGTGTTTTCAGAATGTTTTTTGATTGGAGTACGTGCTTCAGGAAATGGCTTTGTGTTCCACTGAGGTTCACGGTCTTTGCAAAGTATAATTTGGTTTGCATTGTCATCGCCACGTTTGCTGCTTGTGAAGGATTGTTGCCAGTTTGTATCTGAGTTTGATAGTCAGGGGTTGGTTCAGAATCGCTTGTAGAATCTGAGTCAGATAAGCAAATCAAGTCAATGGAATCAGCTGATGGTGTCTGTGGTGGCCAGCTTTCGTCTTCATCGGAAAGATCCGCTTCATCACTAGCTTCAGATTCGTCCCCGTCATGAGTAGAGACGCCTAAGCTTTGGAACAGGTTTCTGGATATTTTATTTGCAGTATCTGAAAAACCAACCCAAATGATACATAATTTAAACAGAGTCAACATTGCCGAAACAAGCGTGATTTAGTTGCAGCATGTTTACATGGCCTCTATTGTAGCTGCAGTCCCAGGTATTGAATAATAATATGAACATACATGTCTATTATGGTATATATTTGATACAGCTTACACTAACCTTATGGCTTATATTTGTTCTATTGACCATCACATTAACTTCCATTCTTTCACCTACAGATAAAATCTAGACCTTATTAGATTCTTTGAATAATAAAGCCCCCACCAGTACACACACACACACACACACACACACACACACACACACACACACACACACAAACACACACACACAAACACACACACATACACACACATACACAAACACAGACACGCACAGACACTCAGGCACACATAAACAAATAAAATGTGCTCTCTTACCTTTATTTCACTTGAAAAGAAGAAGAACAAACTTTTCGTGGACAAATCTAAGTTGTTGACACTTGGTCTCTCCAGATAACATGACCATGTGACAGGAAGTTCTTGGAATCAGGGCCAGTCACTCTCCAGCACTTACATAGCCAGAGTTGTCATATTGTCATAAACAAAAAAGCATAAAATACCCTTGATTGCACAGCTTAGCATATAATTTTTGTGTATGTGTGTGAACCCCCAGCCAGTATTTCCTTATATAAAAGTGTACGGGTATGAACCACCAACCAGTATTTCTTTATATAAAAGTGTACGAGTATGAACCCCTAGCCAGTATTTCCTTATATAAAAGTGTACGGGTATGAACCACCAACCAGTATTTCTTTATATAAAAGTGTACGGGTATGAACCACCAACCAGTATTTCTTTATATAAAAGTGTACGAGTATGAACCCCCAGCCAGTATTTCCTGATATAAACGTGTACGGGTATGAACCCCTAGCCAGTATTTCCTTATATAAAAGTGTAGGGATGTCAACCACCCAGCCAGTATTTCCTTATATAAAAGTGTAGGGGCGTCAACCACCCAGCCAGTATTTCCTTATATAAAAGTGTACGAGTATGAACCCCCAGTCAGTATTTCCTTATATAAAAGTGTACGGGTATGAACCACCAACCAGTATTTCCTTATAAAAAAGTGTAGGGGTGTCAACCACCCAGCCAATATTTCCTTATATAAAAGTGTAGGTGTGTCAACCACCCAGCCAGTATTTCCTTATATAAAATTGTAGGGGTGTCAACCACCCAGCCAGTATTTCTTTATATAAAAGTGTACGAGTATGAACCCCCAGCCAGTATTTCCTTATATAAAAGTGTACGAGTATGAACCCCTAGCCAGTATTTCCTTATAAAAAAGTGTACGGGTATGAACCACCCTGCTGGTAGGAATCAAACATGAAATATGCAGGTGGGGAAAGGGTTAGAATTACAAAGTTCTATCTGCTCAGTAGCTCTACCCAATTTGGAGAAATCTGATATTTAACTATTTTGATTTTCACAAACCAGTTTTTCCGAATGTAATTCTATACGCATCTTGATTACTAAGTTTCCGAATAATCGTACGATTTTGGTAGAGCAGAGAAAATTTTGGTTTCTGACATCATGTCTTTAGTACCTGTCAGATAGAACTTTGTAACTCTGAGGTAGCCAGCTTGAAAGTATTTTCAGTACATCTTTGATGTGTATAGGTTTGTTATATGGAGCTGAGTCAAACGTTTGTTTAGTTTCTTTGGAAACTGAAATAAAGTTAGACCAGGAAAACATAGTACGTGGGCAGGCGCGAGCCAAAATATGAAAAATAACAGAAGAAAATAAAAATAGATTGGGAACACATCATGCATGTCCTCTTTGTTAAATTGTTTGTGCAAATGTCAAAACATCTCTTTGAGGAAAAAAATGGTTACCGGACTAAAGATTTTGTTTTTCCAAAAGGAGACAATACTTTTATACCTAAAAATTCTAACGAAAGAAACCTAAAATTTTTCTCCAGCCCTGCACCAAAAAAAAAAAAGTCAAAAAAAGTCGCAAACTTTGCAACCCGTTCTCTTTAACATATGTGTCAGGGTGCGCTGGAATCAGGCGCTCATCAATTGTTGGGCATATAGAGTTATTGGTATCATCTTTAAGCCTGTTCATTTGCCTTGTTTTCTCTGAAAGATTTACCCATTTATCTCGAGTACATGTAGAGCTATTGGCGATCGAATAATGTGGGGTCGCCCGGTTTCAGAGGTAAAAATTAGTGATAAAATGGTCGTCAACGTTTGGTTATTTATATAGCCTCAGAATCCGTGAAAACTGACAATTTACATTTTTTGTACCTTTAATCAATTAAAAAAAAATATAATTCACACTTACAATGGGTTCTTAAATAGACATAGAAAGTGTAGAGCTAAAAAACAAAATTTCGATAAAAATCGGCAAACCAGCGGACAAATGTAAGTTTCTTTATAGAAACATCTCAATGAACACCAAAATGAAAGTCCTGAAATGCTATGTTTGATCAACCTTTCTATATGGCTGTGAATGCTGGACAATCACTAAACACAGTGAAAATAAAATAGAAGCAACAGAATTTTGGTTTCTTAGGAGACTGCTAAGAGTATCGTGGAAGGAAAAGAAATCAAATGAGGTAGTGCTTGGTGAAGCCCACGTGGGACGCTCAATGTTAAAAAACAATCAGGAAACGATAATGAAGTTTTTGGGACACCTGAATAGACATAAGGGTCTGGCATCTAGGCAGGGGTAGGCTCAGAACAGCATACTTAGGAAACCTAAACAAATGGGTAACAGGGAAAGATCAGGGAAACGTAGCTTTTTAGAGCATCCTGGCAAAGGAATGAATGGAAAACCATAATCGCCGATGTCCGTCGCAGATCTGGCACTGGATGATGATGATGAATGCTAGTTTCAATAAAATGAGCCCAATCCTGAAAAATGGAAACATCTCAATGACTACCAAAATGAAAGTTCTGAAATGTTATGTATCGTCAACCCTTCTATATGGCCGTGAATGCTGGACAATCACTAAAGACAGTGAAAATAAAATAGAGACAACAGAAATGTGGTTTCTTAAGAGACTGCTGAGAAAATCATGGAAGGAAAAGAAATCAATGGAGGTAGTGCTTGATGAAGCCCATATGGGACGCTCACCGTTAAAAACATTCAGGAAACGACAAATGCAGTTTTTATGACACCTGAATAGGTCTTGAAAATTTAGCTGTCACTGACAAAATTGAAGGCAAACGAGGCAGGGGTAGGCCCAGAGCAACCTACTTAAGAAACCTAAAATAATGGGTAAGGGGGAAAGATCAGGGAAACGTAACTTTTTTAAGAGCATCCGAGCGAAGTAATGAATGAAGAACCATGATTGCCCGATGTCAGTCGAGGATCCACCCCGGAAAGTCATTGGATGTATAGAAAAGTGGGAAAACATGGAATATAATCAAGACGCTAGCCCAGCATAGGAAAAGGTGGAAGGTGTTTATTCGTGGCCTATATCTTGATCCAGGGTGAGAAAGGCAATGGTGATGATTATGTCCTTTACATCGTTCTCTAGTAATGAAGTTGGCTAAATGCTTCATGCCACGCCATGCCATACTATGCCATACCATATCATGCTATGCCATACGATCATGTATTCAACTGGGTGATAACGAAACATACGTGAACACATATTATGTGTTTGGAATACAAAATACGTTGGAGGCACAAATGTATTCTTACACACCTGATAAAGCACATCCACGGCCAGCCGCTACCGAAAACTATCACGTCTGTATTAAAAGGCAGATCTAGTGACATGAATAAAGGGTTGGACGTCAAAGAAACCCAGGCCAAATACAACAAGGCTGCCAAGGTCAGACAGGGATAGGCACAATAAGGGGAGGTTCACTGATTCTCGGATGCCCATCTTGGTAAAGATGATGATGTTGATGATGTTTGCAGCAATGCCAAAGACAGCGATGATTGCGCAAATGACTGACCAGTTGAGAAAGAGGAGTATTGAGGTAATGTGTTCGTCTAACAACCCACTGGCTTGAGCTACTTTAGGATTACTAGTATTGCTGTTATCCATGTTGATTGTAAGATAAACCTCGCCCAAAGAGCTGAGTAGATTTGCACAGAAAATGCAATAATTGGTTATGTATCTCAATATGAAACGCCTGCGTAAAGAAAATTCAGCCGATGAAGCAAACCCTTTATAGTGGCCACTCCAGGTGTATGTTGTTTTTCGTTTGATTATTTGTTTCCTTGTTGTTGTTGTTATTGTTTTAGGTTGTTGGGTTTTTTTTTCGCTGCAAACAGACTGAAGTTTGTAGTCGAACTGATTTGTCGTTAACAGTAAGACAGCAATAACAAAAAGAGCAAATATAATGTAATGTCTATTAGAATAACGAATAACGTGACTTGTAGTAAAACAACAACAACAAACAAACAAGAAACTTAGGCCTCAACAAATAATGGTGTCTACAAATGTAAAATAAAGTATGTTTGTCAAAGCGAGCGTTTTGTAAATCAGGTCGACTGCTCTAGCTCCAGATGGAACAAACTCGTGTCTGTCCAGCTTTTTACTATAATTTTAGTTCTCGTCTTTTTCTATAATAGATATGGGCTTGTCACGATATCAAGTTTCGCGTCCCCCCAGCCCTCTTTCTCTCACTTCAGCCCCATCTGCTGATGTCTGTGCCCATTATACCGGTTATTTTCAGAGACAGCTTTCCATTCAAGATCGGGACACGCCTGCAAGACGAAACATGTTTTTTTTTTTTTTAAAGAAAGAAATGATCAAGTGAAACTCGACATCTTTTCTCAATTTGATATTTCCAATAGCAGAAAAACGTAAAACTGAAAACTATAGTAAAAATGTGCTGCTGTTTTTGTTGTTTTTGCTGTCGTTGTCATTGTTGTTAATTGTTAGTGTTGTTGTTGTTACCACAATTCATTTAATTTATTCAGTTTAAAAGATGTAAGACTTTCTCATCGCAGTTTGTTTGTGGTTGCTTTGTTTATTTGTTGTTTTATCATTTATTTTGTTTATTTACCTTCGTCAAAAAAAAAAGATTGGGAGTGAGGGGGGGGGGGGGGGGGTGTCCGCAGATCCAAATGCAATGTAAGCTACGTTGACCTAGGCTAGGCAGGGCCTATAATATGGGCAAAACGATGGCTCTGGCGTCTGTGACCTTCAATCTAAAGCTGTGTAATTCTATGTTCTTTTCAGTTTTCAGTAATTAAGAATAAAGAGGAATTCTTTTGTGTGTGCTTAATTGTGTTGTTGTTGCTTGGTTGTTTTGTTTGTTTGTTTGTTTGTTTGTTGGTTGGTTGATTTGTTTGTTTGTTAAGGGTTTCTCCTCTCATTCAATATATTGGTCTAGGATTCGAAACCTGACAGTGAATGACATTTTTCGACTCACAAATGATCTCCTTTCTCCTCCTTTCCAGCTCTTTAATCATGTTCTGTCGTTTACTTTTAATTCCATTTTTTGCCACCCCCCTCAACCAATTTCTTCTACTGCTACTCCTGGCTCCTTCTTACTGCTGTAATGTTGTCATTGATCGTTTTTCCAAGGCCCTGAATGTTTTTCTCACAGCCTCTTTCGAAGCATTTCTTTCACCTTGGGGAAAAGGTTGACGTTGCGTGGGGCAAGATAGTGCAAATAGACGGGCGTTCCAATAATTCCCACGAGTAGCCCTCAAAAAGCTCGTTCACAACTCTGGACTTGTGAACAGGCGCGTTGTCATGATGCAGGATGACGCCTTCTCCAAGCAAAGCGGGTCTTTTTCGAATGGCAGGTCTCAGTTTGTCTTTGAGGACGACCCTTGTAGTAGTCACCATTGACAGTTACGCCAGGTGGGACTAGCCAGCTCAGTATGATGCCACTCATTTCGAAATAAAAATGTGCGTCACCTTTCAACCCCCATGTTTTCTGCAGGCTTTCCGTTGCCTCGGTTCATCCGAATCAAGCCATTGAGCAGATTGTCTTTTGGACTTGGAATCAAATGAGTACACCCAAGTTTCATCTCCAGTGACGATGTTACTGAGAAATTCTAAATCCTCTTGCTCAACACGAGTCAAAAAGTGCCGAGCCGCTTGAACACGGGCCTGTTTCTCCTCTGATGTCAACAAATGGGGCACCCACTTTGGGAAGACTTTTTCTAGCCAGATTGTTGGTCAATTTTCTGCAAACTGCTGCACTGGACATACCGACTATTTCACCAGTTTCCCTGCATGTTCTTCTCGTATCTTCCTCCACAACAGCTTTGGTTCTCTCTACACTGTCGCCACAAGTGACAACTGGGGGCCTCCCTGTGTGCACTTCATCTTTCATGTCAGACCTCCCACCTTCAGCCTACCTCATTCATTTACTTACTCTTTCAAATGTTCCTAACAGCTTCAATAAGTGGATTATAAGTCAACAGACAACCCAAGGGCATGATGCTTTGTTTATTTTTTAAAAACACTTCTCCTTTATTTAGAAGACACTAATAGTGAAGGTGGTTACACCTACGTCAGGTTGTACCTAGGGCAGTTTACCCGAAGTGATTATGATATTGACGTTCATTTCTGTGCACTGTTCTGTTGAGGGAAGGCTGTACGGTGAGCAGCAATGTCTGTTTCCGTTGTTATTTTGTTGTTGTTGTTGTTTTTGTTGTTATTGTTGTTGTTGTTGTTGTTGTTGTTGTTGTTGTTATTTACTATAGCTGTTGTTATTCATGTTCTCATCACAGAATCAGATAATTTCACCACGAACATTTTCAGAATATCATCAGCTGTAGCTCTTGTCTGTCTTTTACAGTTTTCTTTTTAATAGTGAGTCCTTTTGTGCAAGTTGAGTTTCTGTCTCCACACAGAGTGTGTGTGTATGTGTGTGTGAGAGAGAGTTTGTTTGTGTGTGTGTGTGTGTGAGTGTTTGTGTGAGTGTGTGTGTGTGTGTGTGTGTGTGTGTGTGTGTGTGTGTGTGTGTATGTGTGTGTGCGTATGTGTGTGTGTGTGTGTTTGTGTATTTGTGTTCAGTTGTAAAGCTTGAGTTATTTATTTAACCTCTCCTGAAAGATTTCACGTTTGCCTACATTTTTTTTTCACCTTGGCTTTATACAGTTGTGGTTATTGTGGGACTTTTTTGTAGTCTGTGCTTTTAATGAAGAAGGTGGGTTTGAACGTTGAGCATGTGTCATTGAGTGAAGAAATCCGAGGAGTGGCATGCACATGCTTTTCATGATTTGTTTAGTATTGTTTGTCTTATGTTTGGTTGTTTGTTTGTTTGCTTTTTTTTGTTTGTTTTTTAATCATTCATTTCATCGTTTCATTTTAGGAAAAACACTAACTCTGTTATTTCAGACACAAATGTTCTTTGAAATAATCCTGTTGCGATGTTTGATTTAATTCTTATTTATTATTATCTTCAGTCACAACATGCCAATTTTCCCACTCATTTGTGTATGACAAAAAAATCTTTTGAACTGTTCATTTGTTTCTTTTATCCTCTGTGAGACTTGTGAACAGGCGAAAGCAGTTTCTGCAGAAATATTGGCATCTGTTTTAGCAATCCACTTTCACACATTTGATTCTTTATACTGCAATTGCAGCATGTAATTTCCTCTCTTTGTGCTTGAGTCCAAGGCATGTTTTTTGCTTAGGTACCAGTCTTCTTCTTCACGTGCCAGTGGGTGGGTGGTTGGCGGTGCTCTAATGTGGTTTGCTCCTTCTTTCCTACGAAACATCTATTGTCCTTAAGTCCCCTCCTTCTTCTTTGTGTTTACTATCTTGTAACACTTCTAATCTTCGGCACTTGTGTGACCTTATTGTGTAACAAGTGCCGTGAAATTCTTACTAAAACCGAAACAAGTGCAAGATCTGAAACAGATAGATAATTGTTCACTGCAGATTC